>NW_006159773.1:719508-720823 GCF_000334495.1 Tupaia belangeri chinensis
AGATGAAGGAGAAGGGATTACAGCATGACCATGCCCCATGGCGTGTGCTTTCTCCTCTCCTTTTTCTCTCTCTGGTGAGTACACATACTTTCTGAAGGAAAAAGAAAAGCCTACCCCCAAAGTCTAGGATATCTTGAATATGTTTTATTATTGGAATATTTGTGCCAACCGATGCATTACATTACTAAATTTAATTTTTAATATTTCCAAGAGGTCTCAGTGTTTGGGAATGTTTTATTATTAGTTTATGTTTTCTCTGACAGTAATTTGAAGTATTCACAAAGATAATCAATTACATTTAAAACAATGTTTGCAAGTTTAAGATAATTTGTTTAATAGGTAGGCTTCAAGTCAAACTGAGACTTTGAAAAGGAGGCCCTGAGATGATGACCCAAGAACAGGAAAAAATTAGTCCACCAAAGTGAGTAAGAGAGATGATGCAGGAAAATGGGAGGAAGGGCTGGAATTAGAGGATTCCATCCACTGAGTAAGGCAAAACCGTGGAAAGAAGAGGGCATGGTGATCTCAGGGTTGGTGAAGATTAAGGTACAGGCCTATGCCAGGGACAGTCAGCCAACCTTTGTTGTGGGAATGGAGCCCTGGTAGAGTTTTAAGCAGAGGAGTGACATAATCAGATCTGAGGAGGAGAGAACTTTGAGGGAAAACATACAGAAAGAAGACTAGTGCACAGAGAACAGCGCCTTGGACAAGAATTGTCTATCTGTGGAAGATTTTAGAACAAAAGAGCGGTCAGCAAGGGACTGTGAGAGGCAATTTCCTGAAGTTTCAAGTGATGAAATTCCAAGGAGACTAAAGAGATGGGAAAACCCCTGGCTCTTGATTACAGGTTCCACTGGCAATTTTAGGGAGTGGAAAGATTAAGATCAATAGTGACATCAGAAGAGAAATCACTCCCCACATCACAGGGTAAATTTATGGCAGACCTGGGGTTTGGGCCAAGGGTCACATTTCTCTCCTAGAAGGCCCAATGCTGGGAATGAGCACATGTATGTGTGTGTGCATGTGAGCACCATGTATGCATATCATATGCTATAGGGCACGTGCACTCACCAGACAGAGAGAGAGACAGAGAGACAGAAAGCGACAAATCACCCCCCAGGGGGGATGGCCACGCCACAATCCCCTCTCCTCCATTCTCCTCTTGGGATCTTGGGCACGCACGCACACGCGCCCGGCCTGAGTTTAAGCCACTGGGTCCGGACTCGAACTGTGGTCGACTACGTGGGAGTCCAGTGACATAGCCATTATGCTAACTGCTGGTCCCTCATATGCATATGTTTTAACATAGATTATT
>NW_006159773.1:720854-723038 GCF_000334495.1 Tupaia belangeri chinensis
TAGGGAAAGCTGGCCAGTTCTAAAGATGCCATGAAAGTGCTTCACACAGTTAGTGAAAGAACATTCTGTTTTGTCCCTTTTATCTAACCAGGGACCAGTACATTTTTTTTCTGTGAAAAGCTAGATAGGAAATATTTTAAGCTTTGTGAGCCAATAGACAAAATCGATTATATTATGTAGGTACTTATAAAGAGAGGTTGATAAAATTTCCACATATCTCTCACTGATGAACTTTAAAATATAACAACAACTGAATACTATCTTTTAGTAATACCAGCCTTTGGGGCCAGCAGGTGGTGTGGTGGTTAAGGGTGCTGGACTCCCACATGGCTGACCATGATTTGAGTACTGGACCTGGTGGCTTGCTTTCTCTCTCTCTCTCTCTCTCTCTCTCTCTCTCTCTGTCCCTCTCTGGTCAAATGACAATAAAGGAAGGAAGGAAGGAAGGAAGGAAGGAAGGAAGGAAGGAAGGAAGGAAGGAAGGGAAAGAAAGTTAAATAAAATAGTTCTTAAAAAAAAGTAATACCAGCCTTCAAACAAAAAGTAATAAATTTTGGGAGGAAGTTGACATTCTTCTGGGGATTGATCTTGAGAGGAGTTTGAAGTTTAGTGGTCTCAGTCATCAAATCAGTTACAGTTAATTCACCTGTAAAAACCAGTTCTAGCTCACACAACAAACAAAAAGGTACAGAGCATGGGCTGGATTTGATCCTCAGGGTATAGTTTATAGACCCTTGCTCTAAAGAAAGGCATCTTTTTCCCACCCTGTGTTCTCTGTGCCTGAAGATGATCACAGGAAGGAGTGTTTGGCTTCCAGAGTAGATTCTATGATCTATATTTCACTGCATGTACAACTTTTCACTACTTTCCCTTTTTTTTTCTTTTTTTTCTCCCTACTTGTTTTTAATGGGAAGTACAATTTCCTGGTACGCAACGTGCATGCAATCAGGTTTTTATGTCCAGTGGAATAATTTTAGGGTTTCAGAAGAGCCCAGTCCTTCAAAAAATGAAATTGGCTGACCAATAATAGATCATTTAATTTCATAATTAGATTTAAACCTTAACATGCAGATACACCCTGGGGAAGAGAATACACTGCTTCAAGATTTTTGGCATTAAGATAAAAATAAATATCTAACTATTTTTTTAAGCTCAGGGTTTGTTGTGAAAGCAGAATGTGCACATGCTGGGATAGGATGATGGACTATCAAACAGAGGGAAGAAATATAAAGAGGACGCCTACCAGCTTCACCTAGTGCTGTCATGTGACAAACATAGATTTTGCTAAATACTGAGGAAATAGAAATGTTGAAATCATGCCCTTCCCTCCAGTCTCTCATAGTCTGCTTCAGCGTAGCAGACTTAGCTTGGAAAGAGACTGTAGAGATCATGACATCCACATCTTTATTTCATCAATGAGAAGACTGAGTCTCAGAGACCTTGACATTCATTTTTCTTGTAACTTTAGACAGGCCCTTTAATTTGTCTGTTTCTGATTACTAGGAAAAAAATGTGGCCTTCCAGTACTTGTGGGGAAAAAGTGCAATTCCTAAGAACTTGTAACTTGAGCTTGTGCCTACTCAGACCATTAAAAGACTCCAGGGTTCTGAACTGCTCTCTGAGTCAGACATGCGAGGGGATTTCCAGTACTCATGGTGGAGACTAGCCAGGTCTGCAGATGACTCACTTGGAGGATGCTGACAACCTGAGATCCAGGAGTGGGTTCCTCTCACACTCCCAGAGTGAGAGCTCAAGCACTGACCAAACAAGAGCCAAGTGCTTCTGATTTTGCTAAACAACCCACAGAGTGAAAGAACACCACTTAGGAAGCAGTGGGAGTAGGTCTGACTGCTCTGGAGGACTGGCCTCAGGCAAGTCAGGGTGGTTCCTAGACCAGTGTCCTCTGTGCAAGGCAGGGGGATATACCTACTTCACAGCAGTGTGGCTGGGACTGAGTGAGATCACAGGCCTACAGAGTCTAGCATAAAGGCTGGCATGTAATAGGTACTCACTAAAATAAGATTATTAATTGTTCAACATGTTTATGTTCTTATACATTAGTATTTATGAGACCAACATTCTAACAGAAAAAGGATGGAGAAAGAGAAAGTCCAGGAAATGATGGTTGTCAGAAAAGTCGTGACACATTTTTCATTGTTTTTCTATGCAAAAAAATTTCTTCCG
>NW_006159773.1:723069-810498 GCF_000334495.1 Tupaia belangeri chinensis
GTTAACACTTGATGCCATTAGTACTTCCTTAGCATCACACAGCCTTTACAAGGGTCATGGAATCCCCCCTAAGTCCCCAGGCCATGGGAGGTATGGAAATCAACAATGGTAAATATCCTAAAGGGCACCATTACAAGATCCTCCAAGCCCCAACACTCATCCCAGCTATTGCTGAGCTAACCAAATTCAGCACAGGTTTTTGCCAGTTTCACTCAGGTGTTCCTGGACAGTCCCTCACCTATGATCTGAGTTGCTAGGTTCTTGCTTTCTACCCTGAGTGACTTTTATATTATAGCATTTGACACCCACAAAAGCCAGGAGCACTTGAACGTGTGAGTGTGCTACTCGAAAGAATGAAGGCATTAACACCCCAAGGACAGCTTTCTTCCCAAGATGGCACGGGAACCTGTGCATAATGTTTCTTGCCCCTTTGATCCTCTCCGTACATACAATTCTCATACATGTCACAAATCTTCTCAGAAGGTCCTGCACAACTGAGTGTAAGTGCAAGCTACCTCTACCACACACTACTGTGTGGGTTTTCCCACCTATCCTATCCTTTGCTCTTCTCTCTGGGGTCACATTTACCAATTAAACTACCTATACGCAAGTATCTATCTCAAGCTCTGCTTTCAAGGTAATGCAGGCTAAGATACCACCTATTCCTATGATTATGTAGTAAGATATTTGGTACACTCAAAAATTATAATTCTGTCCTCCTTTTTTTTAGTTTAAAATTCAAGAGTAGGCAAAGAGAAAACACAATTATTCATTGTGTAACCTTGGCAAGTTAACTTCTACACTCAGATTATAGGTTTGTAAAAAGGATATAATAATTCATACTTCATTTCTCACAGTAATGAGGATCAAATGAAATCATGAATGGACCATAGAATGGTTATCAGTAACAATATTAGTATTACTATTATATTTCTATTGAAAACTTCTAAGGCAAACTGAAGCTATAAGATCAATGTCACTAGCTGGTAAAGAGAGCCCTTGACACCTGTTCCTTCTGTCAGACTATCTCCCACATCAGACAATCCTGACCAATGATCATAGGACAAGAAACCCAAACTAGGGTCTGCTGATTAACAAAATTGACCCAGAAGTTCAGCAAACAACATGAGATCCTGCTGCTAGAAGGAGGAGGTAGGTAACTAACTTTTAGGGTAGCTTTCCCAGCTTGGTCAACTCTGACCTGATGAAGAAGGAAAAAACTAGCTACAGAAATCTGGGTCTGCTGTAGCTCACCAGAATGAAAGAGGTGGGGGGTTTTCTTTGATTGTTTTAAGGTTTTTGCCATAGGGTGCATGCGCTCACTAAAGATAGACAGTGAGAGGGAAAGTGGGAAATCACCCCCCTACACACAGGGAAATGGCCGTACCACAATCCTTTCTCCTCCATTCTTCTCCTGGGATTTCGGGCACACATGCACAAGCATCTGGCATGAATTTCAAGCCACCAGGACCAGGACTTGAAACACTGTGTACTATGTAGGAGTCCAGTGCCTTAACAAGCATGCCACCTGCTGGTCCCATCAGAAATATTTTTTTAAATGTTACAAATCAGTGATTCTATCACAGCAGAAACAAGAGGAATGATGAACAACTCCAAGGGGGTATACGACCTGATAATCAGCAGCTCCAAGGGAGCATGGGTCATTGAACTGATTTCTTAGTTAATAGATCTTCCCTTTAAACCATAATTAAGGCCCTGAATAATTTTGTCAGTATATTTCTCCCTCCAAAACTTTTTATTTACAATTATTTCATTCTTCCATGACAGTAAGAGAGGGAGCAAGAGAAAAAGAGGGGAGGGGGGGATAAATATTTCAATAAGGTCTTATACCTTGCACCTCCCAGCCTACTCCTGTGTCCCCCCAGTCAGCAAGAATTATGAATGTGCATCCAAGTCTACCTGGAAACTGAACACACAATATTTCATATGGATCCAGTGTGGCTAAAGCAGCACATCACTGCTGTGCCTCTAAGCTAGCCATGTTGTTCCCTCTTAAGGGATGGGCTTAACGCTGTTTATAATTGCTTAAATCTCTACATACCTACACTTCTTTTTAAAATTTGCCAGAAAGCATGTGTGTCCACCAAAGAAAGACACACACACACAGAGAAAGTGAGAAAGCATTCCCCATTGGGCATGGTCATGCCATAATCCCTTCTTCTCCACTTCCTCCTCCTGCTGAGATTTTTGGCATGCACACCCACACACCTGGTGTGTTTTTAAAACCACTGGGCTCAGGACTCAAACAGTGTGGTTAGACTTGTGATTTAGTCACCTCAACCACTAGTACATGGGCTGGCCCAATACCAATACTTCTTAAAACTATTTTGCAAAAATAAATTTCAGTGTTCTCCCTTCTATTAACTGCACAAGATATATATCAGCACCAATGAGCAACTGTGATGGTCAATTTTAAGTGTCAAATTGACTGGATTAAGTAATTCATAAAGAACTGGTATCTGGAGTGATTAGGCTAATTGCAGATGCAACCAGGCCAGAGAATATTAGCATGTAAGTCTGAGTGAACTAAGTGGAACAAACTGCCATCTCTGTTTGCAGACATCCTATGAGCTGGGGCCCAAATAGAACAAAAACAGAACAAGGTAAATTGGTCTCTCACTCTTAGAGCTGGGAAACATTTGTTTCCTTGAACATTAGATCTCCAAGCTCCCCAGGAATTCCCCATTGGGCATGGTCATGCCATAATCCCTTCTTCTCCACTTCCTCCTCCTGCTGAGATTTTTGGCATGCACACCCACACACCTGGTGTGTTTTTAAAACCACTGGGCTCAGGACTCAAACAGTGTGGTTAGACTTGTGATTTAGTCACCTCAACCACTAGTACATGGGCTGGCCCAATACCAATACTTCTTAAAACTATTTTGCAAAAATAAATTTCAGTGTTCTCCCTTCTATTAACTGCACAAGATATATATCAGCACCAATGAGCAACTGTGATGGTCAATTTTAAGTGTCAAATTGACTGGATTAAGTAATTCATAAAGAACTGGTATCTGGAGTGATTAGGCTAATTGCAGATGCAACCAGGCCAGAGAATATTAGCATGTAAGTCTGAGTGAACTAAGTGGAACAAACTGCCATCTCTGTTTGCAGACATCCTATGAGCTGGGGCCCAAATAGAACAAAAACAGAACAAGGTAAATTGGTCTCTCACTCTTAGAGCTGGGAAACATTTGTTTCCTTGAACATTAGATCTCCAAGCTCCCCAGGACTTATGCCAGTGGCCTCCCAAATTCTCAGACTTTTGCACTATGACTTACAGTTACACCATTAGATTACTTGCTTCTGAGGCCCTCAAACTTGGGCTGAACCACACTACCAGCACTCCCAGGTCTCCAGCTTGCAGATGTCCTGTTGTGGGACTTCTTAGCTGCCATGATCTTGAGAGCCAATTATTTTAATAAATCCATTATCATATTTCTATATCTACATATTCTATCAGTTTTGTCTCTATAAAGAACCCTAACTAATACAACATGTCTAATTATAAAACGTAGCAAACAAAGGTGACAGACAAATTAGATAGTCTCTTCAATAAATAGTGTTGGCAAAACTTAATATCCACATGCAAAAGAATGATATTTGATTTATATCTTACACTATAACAAAAATTAACTCAAATGTATTACAGACTAAAACATACATCCTAAAACTATAAAACACCCAGAAGAAAACAGAGAAAAAATTTCTTTACATTGGTCCTGAAATAATTTCTTTGATATGATCCCAAATGTAAAGATAACAAAAGCAAAATAAACAATAAGACTATGACAACATAAAAAGCTTTTGTACATAAAGGAAATTATCAACAAATAAAAAGGAAACCTATGAAATGGAAGGAATTATTTCCAAACCACATATCTGACAGTGGGTTAATCTCCAGAATATACATGGAACTTACACAACTTAAGGTAAAAAAAATAAATAAATAAAAGTAAATTTAAAAAAGCCTGATTTAAAGAGTTTAAATAACTTTAATAGACATTTATGTCAAATACATACAAATAGTCAACATGTATATGAAAAGGTGCTCAACATTACCAATCTTCAAGGAAATGAAAATCAAAACCACAATGAGATATCACTTCACATTTGTTAGAATAGCTATTCTTAAAAGACAGGGAAATAACAAGTATATGAAAAGTTGTGATAAAAGGGAGCTTTTGTACACTGTTAGTGGGAATGTGAATTGATACAGATATTATGGAAAACAATATGGAGGTTTCTCAAAAAATTAAAAATATAACTGCCATATGATCAGTAATCTCACTTCTTGTTATATACCCAAAGGAAATAAAACCAATATCTCAAGATATCTATAATCCCATGTTCACTGAAAAATTAGTCATAGTAGAGAAGATATGGAAACAATCTAAGTGTCTATTGACAGATGAATGGATAAGTACATATACACATATGTACATATTATATATAATACACACACATATAAATTATATAACACAGACACACAGTTAGCTCTATGTAGCTGTGGGTTTGCATCCACAGATTAAGCTAATTGCAGATGCAACCAGGCCATACCAATTGTTACAAAGTGGGGAAAGGAGAGTTCTTTAAAAGAGAGAAGTTGAAGTTTATCTATATATTTTCCTTTTTACTTATATCTGATGCTAAGATTACCTACAAGTAATCTAAAAATGACTAACATATGTGGAAGGATGAATGTAGGTTATATGCAAATATTACACTGGGATTCCCTTATATAAAATGTAATATTTGCATATAACCTATGCACATTCTTCTGTACTTCAATCAACTCAAGAATAAATATAGTAGCTAGTACAATGTAAATACTATGTAAATATAGTTGCTACACTGCATTGTTTAAGGAATAATGATAAGGAAAAGAAGTCTGTACATGTTCAGTCACTTGTGACAATGTGAATGAACTTGTAGGACATTATGCTAAATGAAATAAGCCAGACACAAAGAGACAAATATTGCATGTTATCGCTTATATGTGAAATCTAAAACTTTAGAACTTAGAGAAACAGGAGGGTGGTTGATAGGGGATTAAGGGTAGGAGAAATGAGATGATGGTTAAAAAACACAAACTTTCAGTTATAAGATGAATAAATAAGTTGTAGAGCTTTAAAGTACAGCATGTTGACGATAGTCAATAATATACTTCATACATAAAATTTACAAATAGAGTAGATCTTAAGACTTCTTTACCACACACAAAAAAAGGAGTAACTTTGTGAGGTGATGCATATGTTATTTTATTATTATTATTATTATTATTTGGAGAGGTTTTCGCTATAGGGTGCGTGCGCTCGCCAGACAGACAGAGAGAGACATAGAGACAGAAAGTGAGAAATCACCCCCCAGAGGGGATGGTCACACTGCAGTCCCTTCTCTTCCATTCTCCTCTCAGGATCTTGGGCACACATGCACACGCGCCTGGCATGAGTTTTAAGCCACCGGGTCTGGGATGTGAACCGCGGTCAACTACGTGGGAGTCCAGCGATATAGCCATTACGCTAACTGCTGGTTCCCTGCATATGTTGATTGTGGGAATTATTACAGATATATGGGGTATGAGTCTTCAAAAAGTTTGTGGAAAGTGTATATAAAAAAGTGTACAAAATAAACTTATGCTGTAATTTCATTTTTCCACAAACTTTTTTAGTACCCTTCATACACGTATCAATGCACCATGTTGTATACCTTCAATTACATACATTTTGTGTTAGTCATACCTCAATAAAGTATCAGGCAAACTGCCTTAAAATGAACACTCATTTTCTCAAAGGAATTGACAATATTTAAAAAAAAATGTATATGTAAATACAGATTTTTCACTACAGTAGAAAAGACTTGAAATTATCAAAGTCAAAAATATATACATAATCAGTTCCCAGAGCAGTGGACACATTTTTTGGATAGAAATATGCCTGCTCTTTGCTGACCTCCTACAGCCCTGCTTAGTGGCATGTGTTTTACTCCAGAATGCACATAAACCAGAATCTATTTAGAAGTTGGTCTATTTCTAGTCACACAAGTTTTGTTTCCTAAATAAGACTTTGGATTACCATTTTGGTTTGTTCCCCAAAATTTCAACACTCCATATGGTTGGAGATGTAGTCCCATCTTCTTAACAAGACCTTGTGTGAACTGTGTATAGTACTGTCTTCAAGCCATTCGCTCCTATGCATATTCCATGGTGAGGAGAAATGTAGGGCTTATGAGGGAGGCAGGAAATGAGAAAGACAGGCGTGTTCCAAAGTTGAGATTCTAAACTGCTTTCCAAGTTTTCAAATGTGAAAATTTCTTTAGTTTGTTAAAACTGTTATAAATGATAGCACAGAACATATATACATTCAGCTTATGAAAAGTCACATGCATGGTAGTTATCCTGATTAGAGCTCAAAAACTTACCACAGTAGATTTTTTTCAGTGCACTAGTAACAACATTATAGTTGTAATTTTATTAATTCTTTGTAAATCTACATAAGTCTAAAAGAATTATTGGGAAAACATTAAAACTATTTTTGATATTACATGAGAATGAACCAACATGTTTATAAGTGATTGTATTTTTTTTCTGACTTGTCTTTAGTTGTAGGTTTAATGGTCAATTTTATTTATATTTATCAAATGACCAGCTCAAAAAATTCTAAATTTTTTTTATAATAATTGATAAAAATTTATTTCTGAGCCTAATTTACATGCAAAGAAATTTGAGTTTTCAATACTTGAATGGAATTAGTTTGAGAAAACAAAATATAAATACGTAAGAAAATAGGATACTTCACTAAGTTTTCATCACGCATTTGAAACTTTGGTTAAATTATCCTCAACAGGGGCTACCAACTGTTTGCTATAGCACAAATCTGCACAGTACTAACAGCATATATTTTAAGAGTTTAGATGCTTCTTGAGAAGAAATATGAATAATTTTTTTCATGGCTGTTATCTACATAAAAGTCCAAATCCCTCCAATCAGCTTTCAGATTAAGTGGTCTATGCTTAATCTTATGAAAAAAGTTAACCAAAAGACCTGGTTGTATTTTTTCTTCCAAAATATCTTCTCTATCATGTTCAATATTTACTGTTGTAATCATTGGTGAATCTTTTTTTGTCTGTTTCTTAATTATTAGATAGATAGATAGACAAACACACATAAACAATGCATGAAAGTTAAAAAGGAGGTAAAGACGTAATACTTATACTTCCAGAAGTAATTCTTTGTAATTTGCTTTTCTAATTCATTTCCAATATTGAGTTTATTTAAAAAATTGACTTTTCAGTTTTTCTACAATAATTTTCTGAAAAGCCATTTTTTAAAAAATAGCTTTCTAGAGAGTGTGCTTACCAGAGAGAGAGAGAGATATAAAAGAGAAAGCATTCCCACCCCACCCCCCCATGGAGCATGATCATACCCCAATCCTTTCTCCTCCATTTCTCCCCTATTTTAGAAGTTTATGCACTCATGCACACATGCTCTGCACGTTTCTCAAGTCAGCTGATCTGAGACTTGAACTATGAAGTTGGCAAATGTGGGATCCAGCAACCTTAACCTCCAGGTTACATGGCTGAGAACTTATTTTTTAAAGCCACATTTAACTTAATGATTAATTCTACAATCAACTTGAGTTGTTTACATATAATGAGAGAGACATAGAGAGAGAGATTATTCACTGAGCACTTTCTGTGCTTCTGAAACTAACTACTTAACATATACTACCTGATTTGTTCCTCATATCAAAAACTATGAAATAAGTCTTACTGTCTCCAATTTACTTATTAAAAAAACAGGCCGAGAGCAGTTGGTAATGGTAGGTGGGTAAGCTTAATTCATAAATTTTTTCAAATTTTAGGTATAATCAAATGCCACATTGACCACTAAAAAAATCAACCCAAACTACAAAACCAAACAAAGCTCTCAATAAAAGAACCACCTTCCTTGGGACCAGCAGATGGCATGGTGATTAAGGCGCTGGACATTCCCACATGGGCAGACCATGGTTCAAGTCTTGGACCTGGTGGCTTACTTTCTCTTTCCTTCTCTCTCTCTGTCTCTTTCTAGTCAAATTAAAATAAATAATGAATAAATAAAATTTAATAAAATAATCTAAAAAAAAGAATCACCTTCCTCTGAGTAGATTTTATTCCTGGTGGATTTTTCCAATATAAACTGTAAACTACATTATTAGTTACATAGAATTATTATCTATAACTAGTATTCTATAGATCACCCTATCATACATCTCTGCCAAGCATATTATGTGTATTAAATATTTTTTTTTTTGGAGAGGTTTTTGCTATAGGGCGCATACGCTTGCCAGACAGACAGACAGAGACAGAGAGACAGAAAGCGAGAAATCACCCCCCCGGGGGGATGGCCACGCCACAATCCCTTCTCCTCCGTTCTCCTGTCAGGATCTTGGGCACGCACACACACGCGCCCAGCATGAGTTTTAAGCCACTGGGTCCGGGACGCAAACCGCAGTGGACTACATGGGAGTCCAGCCACATAGCCACATAGCCATTACACTAACTGGTCCCTTAAATATTGTTTTTAATGTTCATAATCATTGTATTCTGTTAAAAAACTCTTTTTTAGGCTGGATCAGCAGGTGGCATGGAGATTAAGGTGCTAGATCCGACATGGCTGACTCAGCAGTTTAATCCCAGACTGGATAGCTTGAAAATTTCAAGAGGAGAACAGACGGGAAGGGATTATGGCATGATTATCTTCCCTGGGGGATGATTTCTTACTTTCACTCTCTCTCTTTCTATATATATATATATATATTTCTATCTGGTGAATGAAGACAGAAATCTAAAATTGGTAAAAATCTAAAAAACAAAATTATTTTGGAGAGGCTAAATCATCACTACATTATAATAATCATCACTAGCACACAATTGAGCAGAAAAAAATGCATTACACATTTTGATACATTCCTATGAAACCTAAAAATTAAAGTTTATTGGAATCTAGTCCCTTAATAAGTTCTATAGGGTGGTAGGGGGATGTTCCTTGATTAAAGGAGTCATAACAAACACAGATATGTGGATCTTCACTTTCTTTCCCTCCTGTCAAGAATTTTTTATGCCTAAATAAATAAATAAAGAAAGAAAGAAAGAATTTTTTTTATACCTTTAGATAATGGTAAGATTAAATAAGAGCTAGAAGATTGCAAATAAGGAGGTAGGAAAGACTCTTTGGTATGCAACATGTTTTTAGCTATCAATGTTAGCATAAAAGTTGATAAAGCCTATGTAAGTCAAGAGGTCAAAACCTACTTACCTTCACACAATCCTCTTTTTATTTTCCCAGGAATGCACAAGTCTTGTTTTGTATTCAATTTTTCTAAACTTTATTTTTAACCTTTCCTGAGCTTTCATGACCCATTAAATTTTAATTGTTCAACCTTTCATAAAAATAATTAAATATTATCAATGGAATGTGTTCCATCCATTACTTTTCATAGCAATGTTACCTGCTCATAAATGGGTAAGCTGAAGGAGGTTCAACGTCCACACTTGCTGTATTTCCAGTCATTTCTTCTGCTCCTCCAAGGCAAACTGATCTGCTCTCCCAGCCTCCAAGTGTAATCTCGACTTCCTAGTCTCTACGTTGTGGCCCAGGCCTTCTCCTTCATACCTTCAACCCCCAGTAGGCCACACATGAGAAAGTCCTCTTCTCCCTGAAGATTAAGATCCTCCAAACACTGAGTCAAATATCACGGTTTTCCTCAAGTCTTTCCAGAATGACAAGGGTCAACTGTGCTTGCTCTTCCTTTCTGAGATCTTCCAAGTCCCAATGTGCTTACTATCATTCTTCTTAACTTCATCTTTATCATTTAGCATTCTCAATTATGTGTGTGTGTGTGTCTGTGTAATTCTATGAACAGATGTCTTCACTTTTCACAATAATGCACCCTCATTTTATAGATGAGGACCTTAAGGCAAAAAGAAGATGAGAAATGGTCTTGAATTTCAGAGCTAGATATGGTAAGAATGGAACTCAAGCATAGCTCTGTTGACAGGTAGACTATAGCTCTTTCCAGTATATTCCATTGTCCTGCTCTAAATGTCTATCAAAGGGGCATACTTTACATACTTGCTATTTAAGAAGTCTTAACTTACAATAATGTATTAATCTGCCATAAAGAATAAAACCACCGAATCATAAATCTAAAACCAATATATTCACAATAATAAATATTTAACAAATAATAATACATCTAAAACCCCACAATGAGCTCCTTGAGAGGGACAACCTCTTGGTGCTTGCTTGGTGTCCAGCATGCCATGGTCACGCACCTTGGGTGAATGAGCCCACAGTCCGTGCACTGCCTCCTCAGGCTGCATGCAAAGCTGTCTAGGGAAACTCAATACCTGTTCTTCCCTGCAATTTACTAGCATGCAGAGATAATCTAAACACTATCTGATCATCTTGTTCAAAGATTAGTTTGTAGTCTCTAAATAATCTGAAGCTGTCACTAACACTTTTGTTGAAAGGATTTAGAACCATGGTCTTCAAACCAGGCTAAATAAACAGAGAATTTGAAGAACAACTTTAATTGTCACAAACTGAATCAGAATCTCAGGAGTGGATATGGACATTATTATTATTATTTTTAATTGATATACTGTGAGAGTAAAGAAACATGTGTTAGGAGACTAAAAGTGTTGTCACCTAGGTCCCACACCTCTTTTTTTTCCTGCTCAATTTGGCTGAATTCTTTAATTCATCAGTTTTTCTTTATCAATATACCTTTTTTACTTTAATACCACACTCTCAAAGGTTTCCTCCTACCTCCCTGGCTAACCCTCTTTAGTCCTTTTTTGTCTGACTTTTAAATGTAGCAGTGTTCAAGGAAGGATCCTTGGCCCTCTGTACTTTCATGTCTATAGCAACCCTCTTAATCTTGTCTACCTCCATTGCTTTAATTCTCTACCTACTTGTCAGTGGCCCACCGATTTGTATCTCTAATCCAGACCTTTCTTCTGAACTGGAGGCTCAAATATCCAACTGTCCTCATCACATTTCCATTTAGCTACCTAATTAGAAATCTCATATTTAACAGATCCACAACTGAGTCATTGGTCTTCCTCCCCAAACATGCCCTATGTGCAATGCTCCATGTAAGCACACAATGTCTCTGTCCTCCAGCTGCTCAGGCCACAAACCTTGTCTTACTTCACTTTTCTCTTTCAGCAAATACTGTTGGTTTGACCTGCAAATGATACTCAGATTCTGATTACTTCCCACCATTTCCACTGCTACCATTTCTGACCTTGGTCACTACCTTTCTTAACCTCACTGCTTCCTGGTCTACCAGAGTGGTAGTTTTAAAACAAAGGTCAGGGAACCAGCAGATTGCATAATGGTTATGTCGCTGGACTCGCATTTAGTTAGCTAATGTTCAAAAACTCACGGCATAAAACTCCCAAAGGGCATGTGTGCATGTATGCACAAGATCCCAAGAACAGAGGAGAAGGGATTGCGGCATGGCCAACCCCCTGGGGGGTGATTTCTCGCTTTCTGTCTCTCTGTCTCTCTCTTTCTGGAGAGCGCACACACCCTATAACAAAACCTATAGGGTGCTTTCTCACTTTTGTTGTTTCTGTTTCTGATAGCTAGCACATGTGCCTTCTGGCAATCTAAAAACAAAAACAAAATGCATGAACAATGTCTCTGCATTTTTCAAAATTTATTTCCTCTTACTGATAATAATCTGTTTTAAGGAGGAAGGTGGATTTACACAGGCTATGAGATGTTCTGCCAATTTAAACATCTTCCTTCCTAATTTTTTTCTTTTCTTTTTTTTTGGTTTTTTTTTTTTAGTTTTGCCATAGGGCATGTACTATCTTGGGAGAGAGACTGAGAAAGAGAAGGAAGGCGAAAAATCATCCCTAAGGAGATGGTCACACTGCAATCCCTTCTCCATTCTGCTCTTGGGATTTTGGGCATATACACATATGTACCCACTGTGTTTTTGTTTATTTTGTAAGAATTATTTAATTAACTTATTGATTTATTTTAATTTGACCAGAGAGGGACAGAGAGAGATAGAGAGAGAGAGAGAGAGAGAAAGCAAGAAAGCAAACTACCAGGTCCAGGACTCGAACCACGGTAGACCATGTGGGAGTCCAGCGCCCTTAAGCACCATACCATCTGCCACCACCTCCCCCACCCCCCGCCACACACACACCTCCCATGTTTTTAAGCTGCCAGGCTGGGATTTGACCATGCATCTGACCGTGCAGTATCCAGCTGCCTTAACTACCCCATCAGCCAGCCTCCATCATCCTAAAATATTTATAATCCCGCTTGCCCAAACATGTATAATTGAGATTTGCATTACATGTTCATTTTTTTTCTTACCAGAGAATGTATGTGCTCAGTAGACAGAGACAGATAGAAAGAGAGAAAGAAAGAGTGGAAACACCCCCAATGGGGTGTGGTCATGCTAAAATCCCCTCTTCATTTTTCCATCCTATCAGGTATTTAGGACACACACACACACGTGTTCACCATGTTTTCAAGTTGCCAGGGCCAGGATTCAAACCATATGGTCAGCCATGTGGGATCTAGTTCCTCTAATCACCAGACAATGACACTGGCCCATGCTCCTTTTTATAAAAAAAATAATTTTAGTCCCGAAATATTCAGACACTAATTCATCTTTTTGGCTCCATTTGATTTCATGTGTTTGGCCAGTATTTCTCTTCCATTAAGACCATTTTTAAAAGTGACAAATACATAACTTCAAAGGAGGTAAAATTCTGAGACCAGAAGATGGCATAATGGTAACGTTGCTCGACTCCCATGTACGGGACCACGGTTTGAGTCCTGCACCTGGAAGCTTAAAACACACCAGGCGTGTGTGCGCGCATGCTCAAAATCCTGAGAGGAGAACGGAAGAGAAGGGATTGCAGCGTGGTCATCTGCCCTGGGGAGTGATTTCTCTCTTTTTGTCTCTGTTTCTGTCTCTGCAGATATTTCTCCCTTTCTGCCACTGCGGTGAGTGCATGTGCTATATAGCAAAAATCGCTCAACAAATAAACAAACAAATGAAAAGAAAGCGAAGTTCCTTGGTCTCACTGAGGAAAAGTGAGGAAACTGACAAGAAGCAATTGCTTTAGCTCCTAATCATGAGAGACTAACCCTTTAAAAATATCACACTTGGAAGCCAGGAGGTGGCATAGTGCTTTAGGCATTGGACTCATCTATGCCTGACCATAATTTGAGTCCCAGCCTGGCGACTTGAAACTCATGCCAGGTGCCTGTGTGCACATGCCCAAAAATCCCAGGAGAAATTGCAGTGTTGCCATCCCCTGCGGAGTGATTTCTCACTCTCCTTCTCACTGTCTCTCTCTCTCCCCAGTGTACACATAGACCCTATGGCAAAAACCTTTAAAAAAATTATAGTTGTTGGTGCCAGCAGACAGTATAGTGGATTCCCAAATGACTCACCATAGTTTGAGTCCTGGACCTGACAGCTTGAAAAATCACTCTGGGTGTATGTGTGTGCATGCCCAAAATTTGGAGAGGAGAATGAAAAAGAAGGGATTGTGGCATGATCATCACTCCTGGGGGGTGATTTCTCACTTTCTCTCTCTCTCTCTCTCTCTCTCTCTCTCTCTCTCTCTCTCTCGTGAGCACATGTGTTACAGGGCAAAAATCTAAGTAAAAAAAAATTATAGTTACAAATCAGTCTTATAATGCAACAGTTAGGTGCTGCACGGAGGAAGCCAACAGTAGTTTGAGTCCTGGTCCTTGCAGCTTAAAGAAGATGCTGGTCACGTATATGTATGCCTAGGTCCTCACAGGATGGAGCAATGGAGGAAAAAGGATTGCAGCATGAACAAGTCCCATTTGGAGATTCTCTCTGTCTTGACCACATGTATACACCCACTGACAAAAAATATATATTTGCTTATGAGGTAGAATGCAACTTACATATTACATGCAGTATAATGAAGAACATCTTACCTGTATAGTCATTTTCATTAGTTTATATTTGGGACCAAATAAACTATACAGTTGGTATCTAGTGTGATCAAAGGAAAGTCATAATAATAAATAAAATATATAGATGTTTCTGGAACAGGACTTTTATGTGAACCTTTTATCTGTACTTGTCTCAAGATAAAGCAACTACTGATTAAAAAAATAAATTGCAATATAGCAGGGTTCAAAAAGAAATCATAAAATAAGAAGTAGCATTATTAAGAGCTGCTCTAATAAGTGATGGGGTTCAGGATATCCTAACCCCAAAGATGGCACCTGGACATTTAAGAGAACAGTGGAAAGAAGACACAATCATCTTCTCCTTGTCCCTTCTTCCCTGAAACAAGCCATAAGACCTAGCTAACCTCTCTCTAGAGTAGTTCAAAAGACTTTCTTCCAGAGATTCCCTCCATATACCTGAAGAAAGAAATCTCCTTATCCTCCAAGATACATGGATGCCGAGAAGAATTTCAGTAGGCCTTCATAAGTTCCCGCCAACTAATTACCATTAGCTCATATCCCCTTTTCCAACCATACTGCAAAACTGTCCACTTTTCATCAACCTTAGCATAAAAGTACACATAATGTCCTGTTCCATTGGAGTCTACATTTCTTTTTTTTCCTTCTTGTGTATTATTTTTTATTTTATTTTTATTTTTATTTATTTTTATTTTTTTATTATTATTCATACATTTCTTTATGCTCCCAAGTCATATAAAACTTCTACTAAGTAAGTATGTATAATTTTTCCTGTTAATCTATATTTTTATTACTTAGGTCTGTGTCATGAACCTAGCAAAAAAATGAGGAAAGAAATCTCTCTCCCTTATACAACATTATTCAATTATAGACCCTCCCTATAAAAACTAATCCTAAATGGAGTTATTTTGTCCATAAAGAAAATTATGAGAGGGGATTAAATAGAAACGAAGGTGAGTAATCACAATTTATGAAGACACAAAAAGTAAGATTAGATATGTTATATAACGTGAGCACTATTTACAGAGTTGCTACCCCCAAATTCACAGGAACAGCAATATTCTATTTTATGTGACAGTGATTTCTCTAGTAAAGAAGATGTAATCGTTGGTGAGGAAATCACTTACTTACATTTCCCCCCAACTGTTTTTAATTAAGTAGTTTAAAACAATATCCAGTGTGGGACAAACTAACACAGGTCTACTTGAGACCTAAAGTGGGTAAAATCTGAGTAGCATACTACGTCATACCATGGACCACCCACGGCCCTGGATTACTCACTGAGGAGAAGAAAGAGCCTTGAGTCACATTGTTATTACAACTTTATTCTATAAACCCTAAGAATTCCGTGAAATCTGATCTTCTGGACTCTTTCTTCATTGGTTAAAGCATCCCATCCATGGAATAAGTTAGAAATACAGTGTAGTGGCCACACTATCTACAACCCAAAGACTCCGTTTTATTTCTGAGGCCTCTGCTTTTGAAAACTTAAAGAATCAAACCATATGGTAACTCTAGAGATTAGAATAAAAGGGGCAAGTTCCATAAATGGATATGTAGAATTTTGATATAGAAAGAAAACACTGATTTGAATCAATGTCTGTAGAAAAATAAAACTTACAAAGATTTTACTCTTGTATATTTTTTTCTTAAAAACTCAGAGCCATTTCACTTTACAGGATGTTCTCCTTTTAGAACCGTGGGTGTTAAGCCATGTACTATTGCCTACAAATACACCAGAGTCACAAATGCTTTGGTCAAAAGTCTATCCTTCTTCAGTTGACTGGTGATTTCATACGTTCTAGAAATATTTTTAACTTTTGGCATGATATTCTACACCATATGGTACAACACACTGACAAGCAAAAAGGGTAGAACTAGTTTGAAATATATACACACATATATTTATACATATGTGTGTATATATGTATATATACATACATGCATACACATACATGCACATGCACTGCATGTACAGTGAAAGGAGTTTGCTGTATAACTACAAAAAATATATAAGGCCAAGTTACACATTCTGTATAGAATACAGAGAGTCTCTGCCCATGCGAAAAAAGTTATTCAAAATCCAAAGCAAGTTTAGTTAACAAAGTTCACAACAGACCTGAAAGCATTCAGCAGACATATTAGAAACCACCTCACTTTGCTACATCAAGTAATATTTGAATGGTCTGCAACACCTTCCCAAATTCTATATTCAATGCTGCTTCTCATGGTGCAATAGGAACTGCAGCAGTGGCACATGCGACAGCTTGCATAGTCCCTTTAGGAAGGACAGCTAAAATGAGAAACACATTAAAACAGTCTTAAACTAATTGCCTGAGGGTGAAACTATCCTTCCCCTTTGATTCAAGGTTCCTTCAATGTATTTTTTCTTTTGAAAGCAGTGATTTTGCATCAGATTTCAGAAGTTTTCAGAAAGTTTAAGGTGTGGCTTTCAGCCTGGCCACCAACCTTCGTGTCAAGACAGGCTGCTGCATTGTCTGTTCTGCCTTCTGTTAGAACTGACACAGAGCAGTCTGGGCACAGAGGAACCCACGCCCTCTGCTGAGCCAGTACATACGTGGGTACAAAAGCAAGTAAATAGAATGAGAAGAAAGAGGTATTTGCATTCTTTTCTTAAAGTCCAAATGTATACATTCATTTCTAAAAGTTGTATTAGATCCTCATACTTTCATTCTCAGTAATGTGTACAACACTTTTGAAAAGGAGGTGAACAAAGAATAAGAAGAATACAGCATTCTTTTTTTTTTTTTTTTCCTAAGAGGTTGGGTTTAAGGTCAAACATGTGGGTTTAAACCGTAACTGCACTGTATTCTATAACAGCTTCACGGTGTTGGGAACATTGTTTAAATGAGGCTAGCTCTCTGTCTGTAAAATGACAATTATTATAGTGAGAGAGGAGTCAACAAAATTCAATATAACAATAGATGTAAAGCTCTTGCCTCTATGTTTAGTAGGCACATAGAAAATGCTCAGAAGTGCTGGCTGTCATTATTATACCAAGTCAGAAACAATTCTACAGCGCAGCATGCCCATACACAAAAATGAAAAAGGAGTTAACAATAACGGAACAATTAACCTAAAGTGAGATCTGTCTATCCTCCAAAGAAGTCAATCCCTTCACATCCTAGCCCAAAAGGACTGCTGAAGTACATTACTATGACACTGACTCCTCACTGCACATTACTCACTTGTCTTCCTGGGATAAAATAATTTGTGTATTCATAGTTCTAATGTACAGCTAGTACAAAGCATTGCTTTCACCATGACACCTCTAAATTTTTAAACAGAAAATCTCGTCTCTTTAATGGCTTATGAACACCTCATCTACCAGTCTTTGCTTTCAGTGTGCTATCAATCACACGTCTGGTGATGTGTGATTACCAAAATCAGGTTCGGTCTATTTTTTTTTTTTTAAGGTTTTTCTATAAGGTACATGCATTCACCAGAGAAGACACTGAGAGGGGAAGTGAGAAATCATCCCCCAAGAGGAATGGCCACTCAACATTCCCCTCTCTTGGGATTTTGAACACACACACACACACACACACACACACACACACACACGAGCCCAGAGTGATTTTCAAGCTATAAGGTCTGGGATTAGAACTGTACTTGGTCATGTGGGGGCCCAACACCTTAACCATCACTCTACCTGCCGGCCCCTACTCAGCCTGCTCACAGGGCTTCCTATTAAATAAAGTACACTCTCCATCTTCATCAGGAAGTGAAATCTTACACACACTTGTACGACTCTAGTGTCTAGACTTGAAAGTTAACAATATATTGGGATGTCAGAAAAGTCATGGTGTACTTTCTCTATGATTTTCTATGCAAAAATGCATCATGACTTTTCCAACAATCCAATATATTGTATCTTAGACTCTGAATTTTCAGAAACAGGAATTGTAGGGGTTGACTACACACTGGTTACTGTGTTCCTAGCTAAGTCTATATTAAGAATAATCATTAAACCAAAATGTTCTCCATCTATAAATATTTATAATAGATGAGTACTTGCTTATGAAATCTTCATGTTTTGGTTCTTATTTTCTTTCTTTCTTTCTTTTTTTTTTTTCCAGTGAGAAATCACCTACCCCCCAGGAGGGATGACCATACTTGCAATCCCATCTTCTCCATTTTCCTCTCAGGATTTTGGGCACACATGTATCTGGTATGATTTTCAAGCTGCTAGAACTGGGACTTGAACCACAAAGTTGGCCATGTGGATCCAGCTGTTTTAACCTCCATACCATCTGCTGGCTCTGAAAGTTTTACTATTTTTTTTTTTTTTGAGAGATTTTTGCTATAGGGTGTGTGTGCTTGCCAGAGAAACAGAAAGAGGAGAGAAAGTTAGAAATCATCCTGCAGGGAGGATGGCCATGCCACAATCCCTTCATCTTTATTAATCTCCTGGGATCTTGGGCACACATGCACATGTGCCCAGCATGAGTTTTTAGCTGCCAGGTATGGGACTTGAACCACAGTCTGGGAGTATAGTGATATAACCATTATACCACCTGCTGGCCTCAAAATCTTCACTTTTTAATTGAAGCAGCAGAAAATTTGATGTTTGACATTAGGTGTCATTTGGGTATGCAATTTGTATATTTTGATGTCAGTATCTAGAACTCTAACATATTTGTATTGGAATAGGATACTAGGATAATAGGATTCATTCATCTTTCTTTCTTCTAACAAATGTTCTCTGAGAAGTTACTCAGTGCCAGATATTATTTGAGATGCTAAAACTGAAGTAAAGCATCTAAAGTTTCTTATTCATTAATACCAACTCTTTAGGATGAATTTATGAGAAGAAATGACAATGAATTTAAATCCTGTTATGGTTGCACTTTTGTTAAAATTTCTATTAATTTTTATATTAAGCAATTATAGAATTAATTAATCCCTTCTACTTTACTATAGACAAAAAAGATTCCATCCCCAATACTTCTATATTTAAAAAAAAAGCCAAAGTCATAAAAATGAGCACTTCAGCACTTCAGCTATAAAAATGCATGATATAATAGATGTCACCTCTTTTTCAGCGAAGTAGCTTTCTATAATTTCGTCCTTTGCCTTTCACAGAACAGTAACCTGGATTAGTTTCAATGGAATTTTACTTGGGATAAAGCAAAAAACATTCTCCTACAAAAAGCTGTTAATCTTTCCTCTATGTCTGAGGGCTTTCTCTGATCTATTATTTCTGGGAAATCAGTGAAGTACAGCCTCCATTTCCTTAGATCCCTTCAAATCCTCAAAGTCATCCTAGCTTTCTCCTCCAGGCTGCAGGCAATAATTAGCAGGTGTGCACCAGGTCCACGCAAGAAGAAATGTCCTAACCTATCACACCTGGGCCTCACTGCCTAGCGCCTATATCTTAGTCTCAAAAATAAAAATTAAGGAGTTGCAGAGTTGCCACCTACATAACGCACACTCAAAACCTATGTGAGAATTAATAAAGAAGAGAGACATTGGTAACCCGTGAAGTTTGGCATCAAAATTTCTCGAGCATAATGATGAAGGGACTATTGAGATATGTTAACTCTCTATCCAGCTCCTTGTGGACAACAGCAAAGTTAGCTAAGGTCCAATATTTCTCATCTTTGAGCCTTCTTGCAAAAACTTTAGTTTGATGCAAATAGTATGAGAGATATAGCTATTATTTGCATTTTTTTACAATGTTGATTAAAATTACCACAAATTTAGTGGCTCAGATAACACAGATTTATTATTTTCCTGTTCTGTTGGTTGGAAGACTAATGTAGAACTCACTGAGCTAAGATCATAGTACTGGCAGGGCAGGGATGGGTACATTCTTTTCTAGAGTCTCTGGAGGAGATGCTGAATCCCTACCTTTTAAATTTTATTATTTTTTAAATTTTTATTTATTCATTCATTTATTTTTAATTTGACAGACACACACACACACAGAAGTGAGAAAGCAAGCAACCAGATCTGGGACTCGAACCATGGTCAGCCATGTGGGAGTGTCCAGTGCCTTAACCACCATGCCATCTGCTATTCCCTGCCTTTTACATTTTCTAAATGCTGCTCTCATGAGCCAGCAAATGGCCTAGCAGTTATGCTGCTGGACTCCCACATGGCCAACTACAGTCCAAGTCCTGGACTGGTGACTTGACACTCATGCCTAGTGCATGCAGATGCGTCTGTGCCTTACATCCCCAGAGGAGAATGGAGAAGGGATGGGGGGAACGCAAGCCCCTACGGGGGGAACTCACTTTCTTTCTCACTGTCTCTGTTTGTTTCCAGCGACTGCACATGCCCTAAGACAAAAACCTTTTAAAGAAAAATGCTGCTCTTGTTCCTTGGAATATGGACTCCCTCATCCTTTATCTTTGAAGCCAGCAAAAGTTAGGTCTTTCTCATATCATGTTACTCTCCCTCCTTCTCTGCCTCCCTCTCCCAGTTTTGTTTTTGTTTTGTTTTCTTTTTTTAGAGATAAGAGATTATTGCTATAGGGTGCATGCACTCACTGGAATGACAAAGAGAGACAGAGAGACAGAAAGCAGTAAATGATCCTCAAGGGGGGATGGCCATGTCACAATCCCTTCTCCATTCTCCTCTTGGAATTTGGGGCATGCACACACACACACACACCTGGCATCAGTTTCAAGCATATGGGCCTGGACTTGAACTGCTATTGACCAAGTGGGAATTCAGAGCCTTAACTACTATGTCACCTGTTGGCCCTCTTTTCCCAGTTTTAATGACCCACATCGGACCTACCCAAATAATCCAAAATAACCCCTATTTTAAAGTTAGCTATTTAGCAACCTTCATTCCTTTTGCAACTCTAATTCACGTTTGTCATCAAACCTATCATATCTCAGACTTCTTAAGATTAAAATGTGGATATGGGATCTAGAGGGCTTTATTCTGTCCACCAATCTACTGGATGTAAAACCAAACACCTGAGTAGCATTATACTTTAGGCAAATTAATCTCATTATTTTGGTCTCTTCTTTTGAAAATAGCTTAATAATGTACTTATTTTCTGAATGAGAGTGAAGATTAAATGAGACAATACATGCAAAATATCTAGGCAAAGAACTTGGCACAAGTAGGGTGCTGACAATATTCATTTTGATATTCTCCTACCATCCTCTCAAAAGTCATCATTTTACTGGCCACACTGCTTTCCGAAAGAAGGCGCCATATTGGGAAAGACTAAGCCCCAAGTGACTTTATATACACAAATTGTCAGCTATAGCTTGCATGTTTATATGCCCCCAAAATTCATAGGTTTAAATCTTAACCCCCAAGATGATGGTTTTAGGAGGTGGGCCCCTCAGAGGGTGATCAGGTCATGAGGGGTTTCATGGGGAGATATGTGTTGGGAAGAGAGATAAAAGGCAGAAGGAAACCCTTACCACATTTTGGGGGAATAGGACTAGTACCCTTATAAAAAGCAATGGGAAAAAAAAGGCCTATGTTAAAAGAAAAATTTTAAAAAGGGCCCAGCAGAGCTCCTTTTCTTCTCCCACCATGTGAAGAGACACCACTCTCAGGAATGGGCCCTTACCCCATGCTGAATCTGTCAGTACCTTAATCTTAAACTTCTCAGACCCCAGAATTGTGAGAAATAAGTTTTGCTGTTTATAAGCCACTTAGTTTATGGTATTTTGTTATAGCAGTGTGAAGAAACTAGGATCACCCAATGTCATTAGGCATGTACTTTGAGATTTTATTCGGGTAGAGAGGAGATTTACACTTATCCAATGTAACTTCTGAATTGATTTTCTGCTCTGACAAACACAAAATTTATTTAAAGGGATAGCCAAGATATGTCACTAGAATTGATTACAGAATTAAGCAATTGTGGGGCCAGATAGTGGTACAGCAGAAGTGCAATGCTCTGCAATGCTGGGTTCACATGGAAGGGCCCAGGTTCATGTCCCAGGGCCTCTTGCACAAGTCTGGGACTCCTGCCCATGATCCAGGCTGGCTGAGGCTAGGAGTAGATCACAGCATGAAGACCTTATTAGGAGTACCTGTCTTTCTCTCTCTCTCTTACAGAAGATGTAACTAAATAAATATTAAGCAAAGGAAAAAAGAATTGAAAAAAGAATCCTTATTGTTGGACAAATCAGCAGTCCTGAACATTTATGATCCATTAAACAGTCACTTTGTATAACACACAAAATCAACAGAAAAATATTTGTTTTACAGAGCTCTTAAGTTCCTATTGCATAAGAGATGACACAATAAGAACATTCTCTAGATTAGACCCCCCCTTTTTTTTTTTAAATTTACAAAATATAAGAGTGAAACAAACCAAAAATCTGTCTTAAGTATTTGCAAGACTAACCCAAACTCTGGGCTTAAAGAAGGGAG
This sequence comes from Tupaia belangeri chinensis, assembly GCF_000334495.1. Lineage (NCBI taxonomy): Eukaryota > Metazoa > Chordata > Mammalia > Scandentia > Tupaiidae > Tupaia > Tupaia belangeri. The sequence goes on from NW_006159773.1 coordinate 745,460, forward strand.
AGTATGGCACAGCACACTAATTGACTAGCCATTTTATCAAGAGCCACAAATATGCCTGGAGATGTCCCTGTCACCTTGTCTATAAAACACAAAATCCACCTGTTAAACCCAGCATATTTGTGAGTAGAAACTGACTTTGCTCTCGGCTACCCACATCTTTTTCCAATATTTTCTTATAGGAAAAGGATTTTTAAAAAATCCACTAATGATGGCAACCTCATTCTCATTTTTTTTTTTGGAGAGGTTTTCGCTATAGGGTGCGTGTGCTCGCCAGGCAGACAGAGAGAGACAGAAAGCGAGAAATCACCCCCCAGGGGGGATGGTCACGCCGCAATCCCTTCTCCTCTATTGTCCTTTGGGGATCTTGGGCACACACGCACATGCGCCCGGCGTGAGTTTTAAGCCACTAGGTCTGGGACGCGAACCGCGATCAACTACATGGGAGTCCAGCAACATAGCCATTACGCTAACTGCTGGTCCCCTCATTCTCATTCTTTAGGCAGTGGTAACAATGTGAGAGGTCTCAAGAACTATGGGTCTTGTTCAGGAGTAATTAAGTAATTAGAGAAATAAGAAACTTATACGATACAGTGATGCCAACAAATCAACATTTCAAAACAACTTATTATTAATATAATCTTAACATCTAACAACTGGAAAAAAATAATTCAAATTTTACTTCAACTACACTTTATCTTAGTATCATTTAATTTTATCTCTTATCAACAACAAATTTGGAAACCCACAGCACTTCTTTTCCCCGAAACATCAAATTCCTGGCAGAAAAAACTAATGTGATGTGCAAAGTGACTTCTGAGCTTTCAAATCAAGATTGCTCTTGATATCCCGTATTCTGGACTTTATCTAATGTCCTCATCCACATATGGCGAGATAACTCCTACCTCCAACAGGCTTTATTCAGAGAAATGGGGGCTGGACAGTGTTCAAAACACTAGTGTTACTCAAAGTCTAGTCCTATCTGTACAAGCGCAACTGTTTTCTCATTACTGGTCAGCAGAGAAGTCAATGTGAAACCTGAGAGTAAAGATTTAAAAACTTTTAGACTAACTTGATTGAACAATTTGTGTCTGTTGAAACAAATTAGTAGTTAAAAAAGTGCTTTCAGGTTTGTGTGTTAGTCTCTTATTGCATTGCTAATAGGAATACCTAAGGCTAGGTGAATTATAAAGAAAAAGCTCACAATTCTGGTGACTGAAGCATCCAAAGGCAAAAATGGTAGAAGGGAAAACTTTCATCAGAGTGTGGTTTATGTCCATGTGAGTTTCTCTCTGCTCTGGTCTCATTCCCACTGTTATTTACCTGCCACAGTTCAATCATGGAGGCCTCATCCTAATGACATTATCCTGGCCAAATTCTCACCCTGGGACACCATGAAGAAACTAAGTTTTCACTTAATACCTTTGCAATACAATCAATACAAACAAGTCTCAACATATGAATTTACGGGGACATCCAATCACCCACCCACTAAGACCAAATTCCAAAACATAAAATTTTGGGGAATAAGCCATGATCAAAAACATAACGGTTTGTATCATTTTTAACATTTTCTTTTATAATTTTTTTTAAAGTTATCAATATCAATCCTGGATGAATGCAGTTTAAAAAAAAAATTAGTTCTTTATCACAGCCAGTTTGAGAAGCACTTCAGTAAAAAAATTCTTGCAAATAGAACAGGGAAACAGTAGTGTCAAAAAGACATTTACTGGGACCAGCAGTTAGCATAATGGCTATGTTGCGGGACTCCCATGTAGTTGACCATGGGTTGCGTCCCGGACCTGGTGGCTTAAAACTCACGCCGGGTACTTGTGCGTGTGTGCCCAAGATCCCGAGAGGAGAATGAAGGAGAAGGGATTGCGGCGTGGCCATCCCCCCTGGGTGATAATTTCTCACTTTCTGTCTCTCTGTCTGGTGAGCACACATGCCCTATAGCAAAAACGTCTCCAAAAAAAAAGACATTTACTGGTGGAAATTATTTATTATGATCCAAGATTACTTTTATCATGCTGAATAGGTAACTGACAATGCAGGCAAGTGGATAAACCAGGTCTCAAAAGAAAAGCAAGTGGACACCGAAACTGAAATAAATAAATAAACAGTAAGTGCTTTGAAAATTCTTTAACTTATACATCTAGTATGAACTCTACAAAGATAGCACTCTGCTAGTTGGGAAACATTGATGGAAAATGTTTTTTCAGTTTTAATTTTTGCAATTTTTATTTTATTTTATTTTATTTTGGAGAGGTTTTTGCTACAGGGCGCGCGCACTCACCAGACAGACAGAGAGACAGAGAGACAGAAAGCAAGAAATCATGCCCCAGGGGGGATGGCCTCGCCGCAATCCCTTTTCCATTCTCCTCTCAGTATCTTAGGCACGCACGCACATGTGCCTGGTGTGAGTTTTAAACCACCGGGTCTGGGACTGGAACCACGGGCAACTACATGTGAGCCCAGTGACATAGCCATTACGCTAACTGTTGGTTCCTGCAATTTGATATCTATAGTAAACTACTGGCTAGAATCCCAATGGCTATAGGACAACAACTCAAAACCAGTGTTTTCTAGATTCCTCTGTTCTTTAAGAAGGGTCTCTACAGAATGGTAACTGCCACATATCAAGCACCAGTATGTATCTGACACTGGTAGATATTTAATATATTATGTTCAAAGAGATTAAATAATTTGATCATGATCACAAAATAAATAAGGAATGAAGTCTGCATTAAAATCCAGAAATACTGGATACTCATGCAGCTATATGAAGCTGCCTCTCATCATCATAATATACAAATACACTTTCATACAGAATTATATTTCAAACAGTATAAAACCTCATTTGCTAAGAAGTTGAAAAGGAAGCAAAAACTTGAGGAAAAAAATGTGAAAAAAAATACAGTGGTTCCTTCTTAGATATAACACCAAAAGTACAATCCACAAAAGAAATAATCCATAAGTTCTACCTGATTAAAATTAAAAACTTCTATTTGCAGAAGATACTATTAAAGAATGAGAAGACAAGCCACACATTAAGAGAAAACAATGGCAAAACACACATCTGTTTAAGGACTAGTATATAAAATATACAAAGAACTCTTAAAATTTAATAATAAGGGGCCAGCAGGTGGCATGGTAGTTAAGACATTGGACTCCCATGTGACCAACCATGATTTGAGACCTGGACCTGGGGCTTGCTTTCTTACTTTCCATCTCTCTCTCTGTCCCTGTCTCTTTCTAGTGAATACATATGCCCCTCAGCAAATTTAAAAAAATAAATAAATATAATGAAATAAATAATTATAAAATAAAAGCTCAACAATAAAAAAACCTAATTTTAAAAATGTGAACGATCTGAACAGATATCTCAGCAAGGAAGGTATATAGATAGCAAACAAGAGTATGAAAAGATGTCTATTACATATGTCAACAGAGAATTACAAATTAAAATGGCAATGAGATATCACTACACACCTACTGTACAGACAAAATCCAACACACTGACCATACAAAATGCTGGCAAGGACGTGGGGCAACAGTAAATCCCATTCATTGCTGGTGGCTTACAAAATGGTTCAACTACTTCGGAAGAATTTTTTTTTTTTTCACAAAACTAAACATGTTCTTATACAATTCAGCAATGGTACACTTTGGTATTTATTCAAAGGAGTTGAAAGTAAAGTCCAACAAAAACATGTACATAAATGCAACAGTAACTTTACTCATAATTGCTAAAATTTGGAAGCTGCCAAGATGTCCTTCAAGAGGTGAATGATGAAACCATGGTACCTCCATATCACAGAAAATGACTGAGTGATAAAAAGAAACAAGCTACACAGCCATGAAGATATGGAAGAAACTTAAATGCACACTGATGAGTTAAAGAAGCCAATCTGAAAAAACTCGATACAGTATAATTCTAACTATATAACTAAAAAAGACAAAACTAGGAAGACGGTGAAAAAAATCAGTGGTTGCCAGAAGTTAGATGGGAGAGAAGAACAAATGGGCTTAGTAGAGAGAGAAGAAAGTAAGAGCTATGAAACTGTTCTGTGTGAAAAACTACACATTTTTCAGTGTAAACCCATAAAATGTAAAACGCAAAACGCAAAGAGTGAACACCCTTTCTTTTGCAAGGTTTTTTGTTTTTTGTTTTTTCTGTAGGGCACATTTGATCCCCAGAAAGAAAGAGACAGAAAGCAAGAAATCACCCTCTGTGTGTGTGTCGGGGGAGACTGGCCATGCCGCAATCCTTTCCTTCTTCTCCATTTTCCTCTCGAGATCTTGGGCACTCATGCACACACGCCCGGTGTGAGTTTAAGCTACCGGGTCCAGGACTTGAACCGCGGTCATTACATGGGAGTCCAGTGACATAGCCATTACGCTAACTGCTGGTCCCAGAGAGTGAACCCTAATGCAAGCTATGAACTTTAATTCCTAATAATGTATCAACACTGGTACATGGATTGTAATAAATGTACCATATTAATGCAAGATATTAACTATGGGGAAACTGGGTAGGCAGTGAAGGAGATATAGGGAACTCTCTGTACTTTCCACTCATTTTTAAAAATACATACGTAAAACCACTCTAGGGGGGAAATTCTATTTAAAAAAATGTGATTCATAACTGTACATCTTGAAATTTTTATATGCCCATGGCCACTTTTTTAGTTCAATTATGAGGAATTTTGAGAATATTCCACTTTATGGGACCAGCAGTTAGTGTAATGGCTATGTCGCTGGACTCCCACATAGTCGACCGCGGTTCAAGTCCTGGACCAGGCAGCTTAAACTCACGCCGGGCGCGTGTGTGTGCATGCCCAAGATCCCGGGAGGAGAATGGAGGAGAAGGGATTGCAGCGTGGCCATCCCTCCTGGGGGGTGATTTCTCACCTTCTATCTCTCTGTCTTTCTCTGTCTTTCTGGCGAGCACACGTGCCCTATAGCGAAAACCTCTCAAAAAAAAAAAAAAAAGAATATTCCACTTTATAAGTAAAAACCACGCATTCATAGTGAAGATTTCAGTAAGAGAAGAAAAATCCTAGAGTTTTACTCTCTTATTTTTATTCATACCTATTCCAAGTTGGGATTTCTTTTTAACAATTAGCTAGATTTTGCACTTAGAAGACAACCATGGGCACTCTCCCCAGTGCTTTCATGCAGTGGTTCTTTTTTTTAAATTTAATTTTATTTATTCATTCATTTACTTTAATTTGACTAGAGAACTAGACAGAGACACACACGAAGAGAGAGAGGAAAGTGAGAAAGCAAGCCACCAGGTCCAGGACTTGAACTGTGGTCAGCCATGTGGGAGTGTCCAGCACCTCAACCACCATGCTACCTGCTGGTCCCACATGCAGTGGTTTTAAACCATGGGAAATTTTCCCATCTAACCCCCCTTACGAGGACACGTGACAATGTCTGGGGACCTTTTTTCTATCATCATGGGGGTATGTTACTGACATAGAGGAGGTAGAGGCCAGTAATGCCACTACATTTTCTTCTGCATAGGACATCCCCACTACAAAAGAATCACCCAGCCCCAAATTTCCAGGTTGAGAAAACTTACTTCAAAGCAACCCAGAGCCAGGACGACTGACTGTTTATATGGATGGCAAATGACCATTCAGAGTGTTTAAAGAAAGCAGCATCTTAATTGAGAACAAAACTGAACCTGCAGTGGATGAGAAATGTCTTCAATCAGAAAAAGATTTCAAAGACTGAACCCAAAGACACCTGATCACAGGAGATGTCCAAGACAGCCTCAGAGAGACTGAATCCCACAGTAGAGGATTCGCAGGGTCCGTGAACTGTGTGACCACTAACCACTCGGAGCATTTAACCTGAATCACCTCCCCTAACTAGAAAATGGAAGTAACAGCTACTACACAAGTTAGATGTGAGAACCAACGCACACCACGGATGGGAATGCAGTTCTGTAAAGTGCGAAGTCCCACTTACAGTGACAGGTGATCTCTAAACCTTCTCTGAATGACGTTTAGCCTGGAAAACCCCAAGTCTTATCACCTCTAATTTTCAATGCTTGCCCCTCTGTGTCAATGCAATATCTCATATTTGGAATCTTCATTCCTGAATCAGTTAAGGAAATAATAAGGGAAGTTCATCTCAGTCTAAGGCAAGGTTGACAAACACTGGAAATAAAGCAGTCAATATATCCTAGATCACATTTCAACACACTGAAAGGTTAGCAATAATGTATTGCATACTTCAGGATAGCTAGAGGAGAGGATATTGAATGTTCCCAACACAAAGTAACAATAGATGTTTGAGAGGAAAGAAATGCGAATTATCCTGATTTGCTCTTTACACATGGCATTCGCCTATCAAAAAAATCCCACTGTAACCCATAAGTATGTACAATTACGTGTCAAATAACAATCTTTAAAAAGGGAAGAAAAAGTTCTGAAAGGGAACAATCTGTGACTCATTTACGGTGTGAGTTACTAGTGAAGAAACTTGAAAGCTATGTGCCCCAAGATCAATGGGGTGTTTTATTTTCCATAATGTGCTATGTGCTAGCTGGAGAGAGACAGAGAGAGGGAAAGTGAGAAATCACACCCCCTACCCCAGAGGAGATGGTCACCCCACAATCCCTTCTTGTTTCCTCTTGGGATTTTGGGCACGCATGCATATGTACTGACGTGATTTTCAAGTCCCTGGGTCTGGGACTCAACCAGTGGTCAACAATTTGGGATGCAGCACTTTTACCACCATGCCACCTGCTAACCCAGTCAATGTATTTTAATAGTAATCAAAATCTGAAGCTAGGGGAGAGCTTGCTTAGCTGCATAAGACAAAAGTACTTTGAGATATAATGCACTTTTTTATCCCTTAAGCAAAGCTATCTATTTTCAACTTTCTGTTGCCATCCTGCTTAGATTGTGAATTAATTGAAACTTTAACTAACACCTTCTATTCTTGCAAATATGCCAAAGAGAAAGTGTTTACAATATCTGACATAGGAAAAATCAGAGTCTTAGACTCATTTAAGAAAAAAAAAATTTTTTTAAATGCCAGAGGCGGGTAGAGAGAGAGAGAGAACCCTCTTTCATACCACAATCATTTCTGTCCTCCGTTTGTCCACCCTGCCAGAATCTGGGCCACATGTGCATGTGCCCTGCATTATTTGAAGCTGTCAGGGCTGGGATTTGAATTGTAGTCGTCCTGTAGGATCCACTTCCCTCTACATCATCCTTAACCACTGCACTACGGGGCTGGCAAGAACAATCTATTTTTAAACATCAGTACAAATATTCTGACCATGGCATCATCAAAGAAGAGAGGCTTAGCAAATCTCTCAATTTTACATAGACTCTCCTTTATAAAGAGTAAAACTAAGCTTCCACAAGTTCAACATCATCAGTCAGAAATGCGTCTATATCCTAAAGCAAAAATCAACACTTCTTAGGAAGACATTCTTCTAGAATCTAGAAAGATAATCCTTACAATCAGTAGATTGACCTTCTCAAATACTTGTGACAATGTGCAGAAATTGAAACTCTCATATATTACTGGTGAAAAATTAAAAACTGTGACATAATTACTTAGAAACAGTGGTTATTGGGACCACCAGATGGTGTAATAGTTACATCACTGGACTCCCATGTGGACGACCGTGGATCGAGTCCCAGATTTGGCAACTTAAAATTCACGGCAGCACGTGTGTGTGCATGCCCAAGATGTCCATTCTCCCAAGAGGAGAGTGGAGAGAAGGGATTATGACACCCGGGGGTGGGGGCTGTCTCACTTTCTGTCTCTCTGTCTTTCCAGCAAGTGCACATGCTCTATAGCAAAAAGATCTCTTTAAAAAAAAATGGTTATAAAGTGGGGAATGAAAGTTGGGGGGCAGGGATGATTAGGACCACCCAGTACCCACAGCAAGACACAGGTTTTTGTCTGTAGCTCTTAAAGAATTAGAGACACAGACACAGAGAAGGAATAGTAAAGTGGAAAGTTTATTAAGAGAGGGATGAAAAATCAGAATTCCCAGGCGGGGAGTAGGCCCTGAAAAATGGGTTGCTAATGAAAGACTGAGGAGAGGGGTTTTCATCTAGGTCAGAGGGACTTTGGGCTTCCTGTTTCATTTAGGCATGTTTAATTTCTAAGAAGCTGACCTTTTGTGAGAAGAGAGAAGTGGCTTGGAGAAAGACTGGCTAACATAGTGAGGAGATATTGCCAACTCCTTGACAAGCTTAGTGCTGCTCAAAAGGAGCTTGGGTGCGGGGGACCAGTAATTAGTGTAATGGCTATGTTGCTGGACTCCCATGTTGTTGACCACAGTTCGAGTCCTGGAACTGGTGCTTAAACTCATGCCGGGCGCATGTGCGTGTGTGCCCAAGATCCTGAGAGGAGAGGAGAATGGAGGAGAAGGGATTGCAGCGTGGTCATCCCCCTGGGGGAGGGGGGGTGATTTCTCGCTTTCTGTCTTTCTGGTGACAGCGCATGTGACTTACAGTAAAAACTTCTCAAAAAACAAAGAGCTTGGGGGGGAGGGTCCGGGTGAGTCCTTCCTAAGTAATCAGCTGCACTGTGTGAAATTCTAGGTTCTTTAGGTCCAAATCTCTAAGATTAGAGATCTGCCCTGAGACACACAATGAAAAACCACAAACTCTAGTAAAGTAGGAAAAGAGGAGTTTCCATAAAAAAGTAAAGATTTTTTTCTTTCTTTTTTTTTTTTTAAGTGAGATTTTTGCTATAAGGCACACGTGGTCACTGGAGAGACAGAGAGACAGAGAGCTAGAAAGCAAGAAATCATCCCCCAAGGGGCATGGTCACGCCACAATTCCTTCTCCTCCATTCTCTTCTCAGGATTTTGGGCACACACTCACATGTGCCTGATGTGAGTTTCAAGGCTCTGGACTTGGACCGAAATTGGCTGTGTGGTGTGGGAGGCTGCGCACCAGTGGGTCAGCCGGTTTCTCAGAAAGCAAACAATTACACAATGCCAAAAGCCATGATTAGCTTCCCTTCAAAACCTGACCTTCGAAACCTTGCTCTGATTGGCCACTAGAATCCCTCAAATTTGCATATCCAGCACCTCATGATTGGTCCAAAAGCAACCAATCACAGCCCACCATTTACAACCAATCAGGGCCCACCGTTTACAACCAATCACGGCCCACTGTTTACAACCCACCAGAGTGTATATAACCACGATGCCTGGCCCACAATAGCCAGACGACAACCAGGAAGACGACAACCAAGAAGACCACAAGTGAAGAGCCTGAAGAGTTGCAACACCGCGCTGTCTCCAGACGACCCTGAAGATCCTGAAGAGCTGACACTGCATCGTCTCCAGATGACCTGGGATACCCTGAAGAGCTGTAACACTACATCGTCTCCGGACGACCCTGAAGAGCTGTGACACCGTGCCATCTCTGTGCTGCTCACAGTAGACGACACGACCCTTAAGAGCTGTGACACTGTGTCATCTCTGTGCTGCTCACAGTAGACAACGTGACCCTTAAGAGCTGTGACACTGCGTCGTCTCTGTGCTGTACCGTGCTGCCCACAATAAACGGACGACACTGTCGTATCCGTGCTGTAACACTACACTGCTTGTCCCAGCTCTCACTCCTTCACTCAGGAAACCCCGTTTGGCAATCCCCCCGGGTCGGGACATCTGGCGCCCGAACAGGGACGGGACACCTGGTGCCCGAACAGGGATGGCACATTCCCCAAAGTAGGTTTGATTGTAACTCCCTATCAGATGGGTCCAGGTATTTGTCTTAATTTTGAGGTGGGTATGGAGGTCAGTAGACTCTTTTTTGACTGAAAGGTTTGGCCATAAAGGACCATTACTTCTTCCTGGAATGCGGTGTGATGAGGAAAAAAGGCCTTTGTTTTAAGTCAGTCATGAAGTCACTGGTATAAGCTGTCTCTGTGAGCAAACAGTTCAGCAACAGCTGAGGTAGTGTGCCTTCATCCCAAAACTTAACCATTTGTGATTTCACCTTGGGCCTATCCTCTGACTATATGCTTATGGTTTCTGTCTGCCTCAGTAATTTTCCAAACTGGCTATGAGAAGAAGTCTTTGCCCTATGACTCATCAATAATCTCCTAGGTTCTAGATAGATTCATATATATGTATTGCGTTGTCGAGAAATTCGTGACGCATTTTTGCATCGAAAAATATGTCATGACTTTCCTGATGACCAAATATAGAGGCAGACAGGTAGGTAGGTAGAAGTTACTCTGTAGTGAAATAGAATAATGAAATACTGACTTATACAACAAGGTTGAATCTCAGTATTATTAGTTTTTGAAATAAAGAAGCCAATCACAAAAGTAGATACTGTACGATTCTACTTATATGAAGTACATATACAGGCAAAATGAACTCAGAACTCAGATATCAGAGGTAGGGATTGAGAAAGAAGGGGTGAGAAGAAACTGTCTGGAGGAGAATACTCTCTATCTTGATAGGGCGACGGTTACATGGGCATACAGATTGATGATAATACAAATTACACACTTAAGCCTATACTTTTCATTGTATATAAATTTTTATGCCCAAATGTCTAAGGCATATCATTTTGGTCTTCCATACTCTTGAGAAGGATGAAAACAGACCTGGCAAGCTGCTGGCCTGGAGTTCACAGGTAGGACATGTTGTTCTTCTATTGATCATAAACATCTGCACAAAATAGTAACATCAAAGATATTCCATGACCATGATAGATCAAAATGAAAACAAGATCAACCTGTAATCATGTTTGAGTAATAAATATGAACACTGTCAAAGTAATATAATGCCCAGTTTCAGCTAGCAATCGTGTCTGTTACTTATTTACCAACTCCAGATTTAGCCTCAATACGCTATTCCTGTCTTGGAAACTAAATTTATTAAGCTATTCAATCACAGAGTAGTCCTACTTTTTGATAGTACCTTACTATCAAAGAAAAACTTGAAAACTTGGCTTCCTTAAATTCTCCCCAAATTATCTTTTTTTTTTTTTTTTTTTTTAGAGAGAGAGAATTGTGCTATAGGGCCTCCAGACTTGCCAGGGAGACAGAGAGAAAGAAAGTGAGAAGTCACCCTCCAGAGGGGATGGTCATATCACAATCCCTTCTCCTCCATTCTCCTGTCAGGATTTTGCTCATGTATACACATGCGCCCAACATGAGTTTTAAGGTACTGGGCCCAGGACTTGAACTACAGTCGACAACATGAGAATCCAGCAACGTAACCATTACGCCATCTGCTGGTCCCTCTCCCCAAAATGATATAAACAGCTTTTTCTAATACTCAATACTGAGAATGATGGTATATGTTCTTTCTCACTGCAAAATGTAGCAAAGCCTACTTACACAATAACAAGTATGTTCCTAGTAGTTACTGGTTGGAGGGTACTGACTCCCAACATATAAATGAACATATTTTGTTTCATTCGTTTTCACTTATAACGTGAATATGATTATTCATGTCTTCACATATTCTACATTGTATTTTTATGGCTATATCACTTTGTTTTATTTGGATATGTTAGAATTTCTTTAAATAAACTTGTAGTTTTTGAAATTCAGGGTTTTTTCTAGTTTTTCATTATTATATGAGCCCTACTAAGCACTACTATGGTCAAATCTTTAAAGACTTCCACAATTATTTCACCAGGATAAATTCTAGATAAAATTAGTGGAAATGTTGGCTTAAGTATGTAGAGTTTTTTAGTTTTTTTCTATTTTTTTTTTTTTTTTGGATTAGAGTGTGTGTACTCACTGGAAAGAGACAGGAAAATCGCCCCATGGGGGCATGGCCCTGCTGCAATCCACTCTCCTCTATTCTCCCCTTGGATTTTGGGCACACACGCACACTCGCCTTGCATGCTTTTCAAGCGCTGGGTTTAGGACTTAAACATCACAATCAGCCAAGTAGAATCCAGCACCTTAACCTCCATGCTACCTGCTGGCCTTAAAGTATCTGAGGTTCAATACTAAATTGTACTCTACTCTTAGTATAAAATATTAAAAGCTATTAGCTGTTAAGTTAAAATATAATATCTTAGATGTTGGACAGCATTTCAACCCACTTAAAAAAGATTTTTAATTCCTATTAATCCTCTGCATAGCTGTTATCAGTCCTGCATCTTGTTGACGCTGATGGGATTTGACCTTAATAATACCCTCTACTTGTTGAAATTTGCTCCTAGCCAGCTTTCAGGATCCCACATTCACTTGGTTGTCTTCCTTTGTCCTTGGCTCCTCTCTCAATCTCCTCTGCTGGTTCTTCTTCCTCTGACAGATTTATTTTCAGTAAGAAAATGGTTCAATCTCCTCCTCTTCTCATCAAACCCTCATTGGGTGATCTCAACTATGCTTATGCTTTACAGAACATTTTCAAGTTTCTGACTTTCATAAGTATATATTCTCCCTGGACCTCTCTCCTGAGCACCAGAAACACATGTCTACTTTACATGTTCCAAACAGAATGGCTGACCTCCTTGGGAGCCCCAAATCTTCCCTAACCTAGGCGATGGCATCAGCGTCTATCCAGTTGATCCAACAGGAACACTAAAAGATAAATGAAAAACAAAAAAACAAAAACAAAAAACCTTCTAGGCTTTATTGCTGATTCGCTCTTACCATATTCAATCCATTAGTAAACCCTGTTGACTCAAAAGTCAAAAATGTATCCTGATTCTAACTACTTCCTACCAATCCCATAGTAACAACCTGAGGCCATGCCTCTATCATCTCTCTTGAGCAGTACTTCAATGGCTTCTGTGGTTGATAGTCTCATATCTAAACAATTTCACAAAAGGAAGTCAAAAGAGGGAGAACTGGTAACAAGAGTCCAAAGGTAACGAATGACCTCTGAGCTGGTTTTTATCTTTTGTTTTTAATTTTATCAATTTTGTAAGTAAAGTTTACATTTTTACTTTGGAACATCCAGCATTCCTATAGTATGCTACATTAGAGACACTTCAGATAGAATTGTTCAAAAGATAAAAATGAAAACAATAAAAATATTATCTCTGTATGAATAAAATCTACTTAAAATAAGTTGATGACACTAAAAAGTGCTAAATATTTTAATTATATCAGAAAATAGAAGGGCTTCTAAGTAAGGATATGTGTGTGTGTGTGTGTGTATGAGGTCATCAGAAAGTTATGACATATTTTTCTATGTTTTTCTATGAAAAATGTGTCACAACTTTCCAGACAACTCAATATATATAGAAACTTTGAAACAAATACCAATAGCAATAATGAAAATATTTTCAGCAGGTATGAAAGAATGTGCAAACTCCCGATATACAAGAACCACTAATGATCAAATACAAAAATAAAGCTACTAGAAAATAAACAAGTTATAGAAGAAACAAGGACTTTACTATTTCCTTAAAGTTATCCAAACTTCCTCAAAAGTAAACAAATGAAAATTGGGATAAAAGTGAAGGTTTATTTGAAAGATTAAAATGATTTATAATACTGATACTGGCAGGATATTAAGAAATTGGCACTCAAACCATTGGTTGTAACATAACTTGAGATTTCAAGTAGTTTGGCAACATCTATTAAAATGTAAAGTACACACACATTTTGACAACTCCACCATCCTACTTAAATATTTCCACAAAATCCCAAAGATATCTATGGATGCATGCATATCTTTATACAATAATTGAAAATAATGATTTCTGTAAACTGATATAGAAAGATGTATTGTAAAGTGGAAAAAGCAAGTTGCAACACAGAGTGTATCTTCCAACTATTTTTATAACACATAGTCACACATATTAGTGTAAGTGTGAGTATATATAAGCTACTCTTTTTTAAAGAATTATTTTATTTACTTTATTACTATTATTTTTAAAAATTTGACCAGAGAGAAAGAGAGGGAAAGTGAGAGAGCAGGCTGCCAAGTCCAGACTCAAACCACGGTCAATCATATGGGAGTTCAGTTCCTTAACCACCACACCACCTGCTGCCCCTATAACCAACTCTTAACCATGAATTCTCAGAGATAATATCAGTAAGAACATGTTCCTAGAGCATTAGAGTAAATTGTTCAAACACTAAGAATAGTTGCAATAAAGACATGACTCCCTTTGTCCTGGGGAACATGAATCTATCTTTTACACACTGAAATCCAGTATATAACCAAATTTCTTTAAAATGCAATGTTTTACAGATGTACAGCATGACATAGTCTTCCAGGTAGGATAAAACTGGCAATTAATGGCACGGATACCTTAGAGGAATGGGTTTTAGTGTTGCAAAGATCAGCCTATCTGGAGAATGTTGAGAGAAAGCAGACCTTGACGTTTCGCTTTCTCTACTGTCACCTGAAGTTCCACATTCTCAACCCCATGACCCTCAGTGATCTAGAGTGTCCTAGTTTATATACAAAAATGTATGTTTCTACTCTACATTCGTGGGAGAACAAACAGCCTTCTTGTCTACCACATCTCTTTAAGGAGTACCTAGGAGTGCATCTTAACTGACTTTAGCTGACACTATAAACAGAAAAGGCAAGACCTTTTCTATACAGAACCAGGTAACACTGATGTCTCAGTGTCCTAAATCCTCATCTTGGGCTCTAAAGCAAAAACACAAATAAAGCAACCTCGGAGAGGGCACCGCACAGTCCAGAAAGAGCTCTGAAATCTCACATGGAAAAAAAAAAGCGAGTACTTCGAGTACTTCCTTTTAGCGCCTTTATCCGTGGGCATTCTAGAAATGTCCACAGACATTTGTACGCATTACAGTGATGTCATTTCCTCCCCAAACTACTGAGAAACAAGCTATATAACATACATATACATGTATATATTATTCATATATATATATATATATAAAGCAGCAATGATTACAAAACAAAACTTATCTGCTTAGTTTTCAAAAGCCACGAAGACTGTTGCCATATTAAAAATAAATGACCCATAAAAAGGAGAGAATAAATTCAAATGAATGATTTTATTTGAATTTCTGTTTCTACTTCCACATTCCGAATCACATCAAGAAGTGACACTTTTCTGGGTTTTGTTATTGTTGTGTGTTTTTGTTTGGTCCTGAGAAAATAATAGAGTCAATTCATAAAATGTACTCTGGTAACTCATTTAGTACTCACAGAAACCCCAGGAGGGAGGTGCTCTTACCTCCTCTCTCCGGATAAGGTATCGTGAGGTAAACTGAGGCATTTAGAGCCATTGTTCACAGGATGCGTGGCATTTTCTTGAACTCTTTCTCTTTTAACTGAATGAAATGTAAGCCAGTTCCCCTCCAGAAATGCTCTATGGATTCTAGGTCATATCGCGGTAACAAGGCACGAAAACGTGTCTGAGTGGATGCCACGCATGATGCATAATGCATACGGCAAACCTAGGGCTTATGACAACCTATGCCGGAGCCGCACATCAATTCGGCCCCAACGCTTTAATATGTATGCGTAGTATGGGAAAGGGTCGGAAGAAGCCTTTGTTATTACACAGGCTCCCAAAGGACGCCACTGCCCCGCAGCAAGTTCTGACGATCTGCCCTGGAAACCGCGGAGGGGACTCCCTCTGCCATCTGGGTCGCGCGCGGCCCGCAGGGCCCAGAGCGCATGCGTGGCCCCGGCGGCCTGGGCGCTTACCTGGTGCGCCTGGAGCTCAGGCACAGCGCCAGCAGCAGCAGGGTCGCGGCCAGGGCCAGGCCGGGGAGGCTGAGCGGTTCGAGCGAGCCGACGAAGTCCATGCCCGCTGACACGTTTCCCGCCGGTGCGTGTGAGGCGGCTGTGGGCAGCCCGTGTCTTCCAACGACAGGCGCGGGCAGTGACTCTGCTGCCTGCGGCGACTCCTCTGTGGCGCCCCCTCGTGCGCCCTTGCTCCTCCTGGGCAGGAAGACGGGCCAGAGAGGGTTGGGAGGGGGAGGTCCGAATTTCCCAGGAATGAACCCCTGGAGTTCGGAGGAGGGGAATTTCTCCTCTGAGTTGGAAGTGAGTCCCTAGGGTTCTCATACCTTAGATCAGGCCCTGTGGGAGGAGGTACTCTTGTGTCCCTGAAGAGGGTTTGGGACTCTTGTGCTCTGGCCACCACCTCTTAGGCACGAAGAAGGGAGCCCCGCAGTTAATGTTGGCCCTCAGACCCTTTGGAGTCCACTCCGTTCATCCCGTTTGTCCTGTTTGTTCACAGGGTTGTATTGAGGACCTACTGGGTGCAAAGACTTCTGCCAGAGGCGGAAAATACAAAGACTTGGGCTTCTATCCTTCCAAAGTCCGGAATCTGGATGAGGCTCAAAGTCCTGGACCAGAACCAGACAGGCAGACAAGGGATGGCACAGCGTCATGGTAAGGGCCATAAAAGTGGCACAAGAATAAGGGAGAAACTTTAAAAATACCATTTTCTGAGTTATAGCCACCCTCCAGGTAATTTACATGAGTTTATTTACTTTCCACACCAACGTTATAACGTAAGAACTAGTATTTAATAGAAAAGATAGGCTAAGATTAAATAACCAATGCTGGTTACCTGCTTGTTAAACATGATTGTAAACGAGGTCAGTTCCAAGTTCTCTGCATTGTTTCCATGGCAGACTTTATAATGCTGCACTTCTCTGGCCTATCCCTGCAGTTTAAAAACTGAACTCTTTCTCCCTGTTCTTAGACCTTTCTGGTCCTTCATCCCTACTGCCACTTCCCCTGCTTTCACCCTGTTCAAAACTCTTAGTTGCCTAAGAGAAATCTTTGCTACACACAGAGGCTAACAGGTGGTGTACCAGTTTATGTTGCTGGATTCCCACATGGCCAATCCGGTTCAAGTCCTGGACGTGGCTTGAAACTCACCAGGTGCATGTGTGCGTGCCCAAGATCCACAGGAGGAGAATGGAGGACAAGGGATTGGAGCGTGGCCCACCCCACTCTAGGGTGATTTCTCATTTTTCTTCCCACTGTTTCTGTCTCTTTCTCTGGCTAAGCAAGCACCCTAAGGCAAACGCCTCTTCAAAACAAAACAAAACAAAACCAACAAAACTTCGATACGCAATGATAAACCCTCCACAATCTGGCTTCACCACAGAACTCCTATGACCAGTACGGTTCCACGTACATTAAAGCTAGTGTCCCTTCCATTCAGCCCATTCACACCTTTGCTTATGATGTTTCCATTGTCTGAAAAATTGTCTTTTCTCCCTCAAATGTTAAAATTTTGCCTCTCAAGGCCCAGCTCATATCCCACTTCTTTTGAAATGATCCCAAACTCTAATTAATTAATGGTGTAATTAATCTTTCACCACTCTGTTTCTCTCACCCTCTTACATTTGCCCATTCTATCTGAATTATTTCTGTTTTTCTCGCTATAGAAGATGGGCAGGACTTCTTAGAACACCTTGTCTGCACTCACTTTCTGCACACCCCCACACCCATCACCCTCATCCCTCACCCTGGAGTTCATTGAGATGGTGGAGTCAGAAGTGCTTTGAAAATGGCTGATGTTTAGAGCACCATCAGGCTGTGCTGCTGTCCATGGCCCTAACGCTGTGAAAAACTGGCTTAGCTCAGAACCTTGTTGTTTATGAACATCTTCCGCTTCTGGTCCAGGGTCTTCTGCTGTCTCTCCTTCCTCCTATTGTAGATTCTGTTTTCAGCCACTCTGTCACCTCTGGCAGAAAGCATACTGAGCAAACTGAGTGGTTTTCCTCAATGCCTGGCGAACAGAGCCAGTTTACAAGGTGATCCCTATGCCAGTGCACTAATATAACCACTGTAGAAAGCCACTTTCACTATTTTCAAAAGAAGTCCCAACATTTATACTTTTATTTGCTATTTATTGCTCCTAGATGGCTCTTCTGTTTCAAAATAGAGGTAAATATACTAATCATTTACTCAATTTACTGAACATTTTGGACCAGGCACCATACTAAATTTTTTTTTCATCACATTAATAACAAGAAAGGCCTGCAGCCGATCGGATTGTCTTAGAGAAATGGAAAGGGGAAACCTACATTGTCACCTGCTAGATTTGGTTAGCAACTGTGTCTATTCTGTATAGTGCCTTAATTAGGATATTTCATTGTACATACTCAGAACATTTGAAAAACATCCATTTGTGTGTTTCCACTTTGATTAAAAGGTCCTCTACTCTATAAATTTATGTGGTTAAAAAAATCTAAAGACATCTTCATTCCTCTTATGCTTTTGTGACAAATTATGGTCATCATTATATTCAATCCAGTTCATTTCAATTTTACCTCCTAAATAAGTGTTTATCCTCATCACATCTTCTTAAAAAAGAATTATTTATTTAATTTTATTTATTCATTCACTTATTTTTTAATTTGACCAGAGAGAGACACACACACACACACAGAGAGAGAGAGAGAGAGAGGGAAAATTAGAAAGCAAGTCACCAGGTCTGGTACTCGAACCATGGTCAGCCACCTGGAAGTGTCCAGTGCCTTAACCATTGTGTCACCTGCTGGTCCTATGTCTAGTAATCCTCCATATTACTTTCTCCTTCCTCGTTCATAACAGTTATTGATTTTTTAAAAATGTTTTTGCCGTAGGATGCTTGTGCCCACCAGAGACAGACACAGAGAGACAGTGAAAGGAAAAGTGAGAAATTACCCCCAACCAGGGGAGATGGCCACACCATAATCTCTTCTCCTCCATTCTTTCGTGGTAGTTTGGGCACACATGCACACACACTTGGCATGATTTTCAAGCTACCAGGTCTGGGATTCAAACCGCCATTGGCCATGTGAGAATCTGGAGCCCCAACCACCATGCCACCTACTAGACCTCAGTGTTTTGTTTTTAACTGAGCACATGGCAGTCCATCACAAAGACTATACTTTCCCAGCCTCCCTTCTAGTTACATAGGGCCATGTGGATAAGTTCTACACCTAGGCTAAGCTTGTTATTTCTTCAGGAAAGTGCCCTTGACAAGAATGGATGGACCCTTTATCTCTTCTACCACCTTTTCTGTTAGTTGTATTCACTGTGCTTGGAGCTCAAGAGCCATCTTCGCTAATATATTTCACATATTGTATTTGATATCATTTTTCATTTATCTGAAATTCAAATTTAACTGGGGATCCTAGATCAGGGGTCCCCACTATTCAGGTCACAGACTGGTACCAGAGGTACAAACCATGTACCTACAAGAGTGGCAATAAACATAATGTACTTGAATCATCCCCAAACCATCTCTTCCATCCCCACCCCCTTTCTATGGAAAAATTATCTTCCACAAAACTGGGCCCTTGTTCCAAAAACAATAGGGACCACTATCCTAGATTCTTATTTGTTAAATATGGCAAACCTAACTATTTCTGACACAAGGGTTCATAAGGCATTCAAGAATAGCAAGTATAAAATTCTAACTGCTACACAGTCCTTTTCAGAAATAAGCCATATGGGACTAGGAGATAGCATAATAGTTACTTCTCTGGACCCCCATGTAGGAGACCACAGTTCAAGTCCCAGACCTGGCAGCTTAGAAGTAAGCCACAGTTCCTTCAACATAAGATGTCAATATCAATGTCAGTATGATTGGTCACACTGATCCAAAAGCCAAACCTAATAGAGTCACATGGGCTGGCCCTTTTATATGCTAAGATGTCCAAATGTGCACATGTCTTCAGCATTAGATGATCACTGGCCTAACTGTAGTATATTTTCAGAAAACAGTAATTGTGAAACATATGGAGAAAAAGACATAGAGGCAAAAACGGAAGTAAAAGTTCAGGGAATTAAAGGAGAAGGTGATACACTGGAGTCTCTAGAGTAAGAGCCATGTATGTCCAGGCAAAGGCTCATATTCTAGCACCTCACCTCACCAACCCAGGTGATTGTCAGCTGACAAGGGGTTGGAGTGGTTGATCTCTTCTTCTTTTCTCTTTCTTATCTATTGGGTGGTCACAAAAGTCATAGTAGATTTTTGCATAGAAAAACAAGAAAATACGTCATAACTTTCTCGATGACTTAATAGTATATTATGACTTGAATTCTAGCCTTTCTTCTCACAATGACTTCTCTTTTGATTCTCAAGAGCCATTTGGAAGTCACTAAGATCAGAATAATGACCTTTCCTGCTGCATTTTAGTGGGTACTTTCTTATTCTCCTGCCCAGACTAAAAACACTAATAAAAACTGGAATAAAATCACTAAGCCTTTCATCAAGAACTTTTAATACAAACCATATCCATGACACTAATACTATTGCACCCATAAAAATGAATGACCAAGCCTGATAGTCCAGTAAGTAGCAAACTGAACTACAGTACTGGAAGCCACATGACTGTCTATGGGTTCAAATACCCAGGTTGGCCTGAAAACACGTTGGGGCATGTGTTCACAGACCTAGGATCCTAACAGGATGGAGGATTAGAAAAGTGAGATTATGCCATTATAAGGTCCTGTTGTAGGTGCTCTTCTCTCTCTCCAGAAAGAGTACACACATGCACTCTCTTTCATGAATAAAAAAAATATAAAAACAAATGAGAAAATGAATGAGATGTCACTTTCTTCAAAAAGCCAGGATGAAGAGGACTAAAAGGATTAATACTAGGTAAAAGGGAAAAAAAAGAAGATAGTCAACATACAATTGTAGAGTGATGATGGGGAAATTTAAGAACAAGCATTCAAATGTCTTCAATGTTCTGAGTTCCTGGGAAGGAAATGATGTACTGGAAAAGGATAGATTAGAGCCTTCAATTATTAAGAAACATTTGAAATTATCACAGTGGAAAATGCCATGATGGAATTCCACACATTCTTTTTCCAGTATCAGGAAGTTCCTAGAATCTGAGCTGAGTACTAGAGCCTGTAATGGTCTTTTCAATTTTTACAGAAAATATAGATTGGGTTTTGAATCAAACCAAAGCACAACCATCTGTAACTAATAAGCATAACCGCTGTCATCTTTCTCCCCTTCCACTAGTTCTGTTGTCACAAACTGATTTCCTATCACCTCCTGTTAGAATTTAGACCACTTCTTGGGAAAAATTATGCAGTAGAAGAAAAAGAGAAGGATGGAAGAGGAAAGGAATATGGGTTCCACCTAGATGGTTTCATCTAATCTTCAAAACCAGTCTCTGATGTAGATACCATTATTCCCTTTTACATAAAGAAAACCAAGACACAAAGAGTTTCAGAGCACCTGTGGTTATTCAACTCCTATTTCTGTCTATAAAGTCTCTACTCATCACTGTACCGTCTTGCCCTTTTAGTAGTTAGCCTTTATTAACCTTTTATACACTGGTTCAGTCAACCTTGTCTCCTTTTATAAACTCAGTTTTTATTTACTTTGAGTTGCCTGTAACTGAGATGTCCCTTAAGGACAACTGGGCCTCTGCTTTGGACTTGGCCTTTCTGCTTTTTGTCCCTTTTGTAGCTCTGAGACTAGTTTCAGTTTTTCCATCTGGAAAAAAAAAAAAAAAAAAGATATAAGACTGTCTTTCTGGGGTCAGCAGATGGCATAATGGTTACATTGCTGGACTCCCACATAGTTGACCGTGGTTCAAGTCCCGGACCCAGAGGCCTGAAACTGGCAATGGGCACGTGTGCATGTGTACCCCCAAAATCCCAAGAGGATAATGGAGGAAAAGAGATTGCAGCATGGCCATCCCCTCTGGGGGATGACTTCTCACTTTCTTTCTCTCTGGTGAGTGCATGCACCCTATAGCAAAAATCTTTCCAAAAAAAAAAAAAAAACCCAAAACCAAACCAAAACAAAACAAAAACCCTGCCTTCCTTATAAGCTTATGAGGGTTAAATATGTGGAGTAAATATATAACAATGGACATGCCTGGAGTTTCTGTCTTTTTTCACAATTGAGCACCTTCTGCTCCACTTGCATAGGGTATAAGTAGAAATGAGTTTATCAGACAAATTTAACCCAGTTGAGGTGTTAGCTTATTGATATATTATTTCTGCCCAATTAAAATGTAAAATGAGCCACTTTCTTCTCTCCTGGAGGCTGCTATTCAGGCTCTGATTGTAGCTGAGATGGCAATAATAGCATGTACTGAGACTGCTGTAAGCCTGCAAGTTATTGTTTAATTTGGCACATAGTAAATAGTGAGGCATTGTAGATGCAGGCTCCAAATCTAACTAAAAATATCTTAGGTTACAAATGCTGCTTCTTATTCTCTTTACAAATGAAACAACTGCACTTATTTTCTCTTTGCTTTGGTTTTCTTTTCTCCTATTAAACCAATTTAGAGCGTTGACCGAGAATTCAGTCTCATGCAGGACACATGTAGGTATGACAGGCAGAAATCCTATTAAATAAAATGCTGTTGAATGAGCAAAGTGACCCAACAATAGAGAGTGTAGTTCCTTTTAAATCTTTTTTTTTTTTAAGTACAATTTTAGGTAAGACCTGAATATAATTATTTTGAAGCAGCTTTAAAAATGGTGGGACAGATGGCTCTGATTATCTCCAAGAGGAAGGAAAAAATTGGAGAGTTTTGTCATTTCTTGTTTAACAGTCTTGGCATTGCTCATACACACTTGAGTTTTGAATACTCCAGTTTATAAATTCACAATCTTGTGCTAAACCTCAGTACATTCTCATGATCTGACCTTACTTCCTATGCCAAGTTTGGAGACTCACTATCTCTTCCTTTGTCCCTGACTCACACTGGTTTTTCCAAGGTTTCATTGCCCAATTAGTCTCTGAGTGCAAATTTCTGAGGACAGAAAGCTCCAGGTTCTCCCTGAGAATCCCTTTAATAAGACTGGTTTCTTCCTACCCCACTTCCCAGACACCTCTGTTCACTACAGGAATGTTTATAGACTCTAAAATGTTATTTTTGGATTGGACCAAGCTGGCTCTCTGAGAAGCCGCAGAGACCCTTGTTATAGGTCAGGTCCCGAGAAACAAACTCAGAGAGAAATCAGCGCAGAAGCGCTTATGAGGACAGGCTTTCAGGAACAGGCCTTATGGTGGGGAATGAAGGAAACAGGCCATAGGAGAAGCTGAGCTGAGATGCAGTCTCACCAAGAATCTGCTGAGCCTGGGAGATCTGCAACTCAGCACTTCAGAGTTGTACCATGATGAGGTACAACTTTTCTTTTTTTTTTTAAGAATTATTTTATTTAACTTCTGGGACTGGCAGTTAGAGTAATGTCTGTGTCTCTGGACTCCTATGTAGTTGACTGTGGTTCAAGTCCCAGACCTGGTGGCTTAAACTCACGCTGGGTGCATGTGCATACATGCCTAAGATCCCAAGAGGAGAATGGAGGAGAAGTGGCTTCTCACTTTCTGTCTCTCTGTCTCTGTCTTTCTGGCGAGTGTAAGCGCCCCATAGCAAAAATCTCTCCAGAGGAAAAAAAGAAGAATTATTTTATTGAACTTTATAATTTTTACTTTTTTTTTCCCCACCAGAGAGGGACAGAGCAAGAGATAGAGCAAGAGAGAAAGTGAGGAAGCAAACCGCCAGGTCTGGGACTTGAACCACGCTTGGCCATGTGGCAGTTCAGCGCCCTTAACCACTATACCACCTACTGGCCCAGATTCAGGTCTTTGCAGCATGCATCAAACTATCACTGTTTGAGGACTGTCCTTAGGTGAGGGAGTTCTCCTTAGCTGAGGGCATTTTCTTAAGCAGCTAATGACACTCCCAGAAGCTTAGAGCACTAGTTCTTCCACACTGAAGAGAATCTGAGCGACACAACAGTGTCTACTATAGTGCCACAGAAGTATACCGAAGGGGAGTAGCACATAGATGGTAGTTGTTCTTAGTCATGCAGTCATTGTAAATTGATCTGTCTCTCATTAGCAGAACATTTACAGTGACGCTAGCCTTTCTGCTCCCAAGATGATAGGCATTCATATTTATGGATTTAAAAAAATGTATTGTTAGTCAAAGTCTTATTATAATGTTGCAACAAGAAAAAAATTTAGGAGGTCAATTCAGATATTTACTTTGATTAGGAACATTATTGAAAGAGAATGTTGCCTAATCATTGTCAGTACCTAAAAGAAAAGCTTAAAGTCACTGAGCTCGACTGACAGGTAATGGTGAGGATAAAAAAC
This sequence comes from Tupaia belangeri chinensis, assembly GCF_000334495.1. Classification (NCBI taxonomy): domain Eukaryota; kingdom Metazoa; phylum Chordata; class Mammalia; order Scandentia; family Tupaiidae; genus Tupaia; species Tupaia belangeri. The sequence goes on from NW_006159773.1 coordinate 769,462, forward strand.
TACCTCCCCAGAGCAACAGGCAGCATGTGGGTTAAGGTGCTGGACTCCTACATGGCCGATTGTGGTTCAAGTCCTGGATCTGGCGGCTTGTAAATCACACTGAGTGCATAAATGGGTGTGCCCAAAATCCTAGGAGGAGAATGAAGAAGGGATTGTGGCATGGCTGTCCCCACTAGAGATGATTTCTTACCTTCTCTCTGTCTGCCTCTCTCTTGCAGAGAGAGCAAGCTCCCTTTAACTCTAAATCCCATGAAAATGTTACCAAAAAACTACATTTTTTTTTAGGAATGGTTACATTTTCCTTCTAGTTGGTATAAATGTCATTAAGCCAAAGATTTCTGCTGCTGACGAAGTTTGAGGCAATTTTTCTTCTATGCTCTTCTAGTAACATTCTATTGCTAATAACAGAAAATAACGGAAAGTGGGTGATTTCTAAGAACACAGGTTTTTCTTAGCATAGTTTGGAAATCCAATGGCCAAAGCCCACATCTGACCCCACCCTGATGACCTTAATCCAAATCTCCTCCCAAAAGTCCCACCTTCCAAAATCATAGCCAGATTAAATTTTTATAACCCAAATCCCATCACAACCAAATCTCAACCTATAAATTTTGGGGAAACAGTCAAACCATAACATACACTACTTATTTATTCTTTCAGCCTATCCTAGTGCCCCTTTCTGAAGCAACTCTGCCCTTATTAGGGTAGCCATAGTGGGTGAGTTGCTACTTGTCTTCATAATAGGTCGTCCATATCCATACTCCTCTTTAAAGACTAGAAAAACACCATTTGCGCTCATTTCTCTCTTCCTGTCTGAATTGCCTCTGTGCAAACTCTCTTCCCAGCTTTCTTCTCAGCTCTTTCTTTATTATCCAAGGTTCAACTGGAAAATGGTCTAATTAATCCCCCTCAGATTTTGTGAGCCTTTTCATTATTTCCTCTTTCAGCTTTCTGATCACTAGCGTTTCCTTGATTGATCCATCCTTTTCCCCTTTCCTCTCTGAAATCTGGTATTTTTTTCCTGCCAACAAAGATGGCTAATTTTTGGCATTTATATAAGTAATTAATAATAGAAATTATACATATGCTGGAAGTTTGGAATATTCTGCTTTATGAACAAATATCACAGTAATTAAAGAGGAAAATAACTGATTTGTATACATTCTGAAGAAAAAGTCTAATTGCTTGCCAGGGCCGAAAGATACACACACAAAACCTGGACATCAGCCAGGGGCCTCCTAACACCTGTATCTGCACGTGCCTGATCTGTTTCAGTCCTCAGTGACTGGTACCCAGAAAGTAGAACCCTATACCTCCACTTGCTTCTGTGAGAAATCTACGTATAGCTAAAGTCTTTGCTGCAGATCTGTAGTGGGGTCACATTGCACAGAATGTAGTATTCACCTAAAAAAAAGTTGTAGACATTTTATGTCCTCCAGACATTTTGGTCCTTGTGGTGACAGTTTTCTTATTCTTCATTCTGGGAGAATCTAGCCTCTCTGGCTTCACTCTTGCTCCAGAATTTTGCTCCAGGAAACATCAAGTACTTGCTGTATTTGTATTGCAAAACAGTCCAATTGAAATCTTTTATCTGAGCTAGCCACTGGAGTCTTTCATGCCAGTATCTGGCAAGACTTTCTTCTTAATATTAAGCATGTATTATCTTCAAAATCGAATTATCATTAACAATAATTTTAAAGAAAGTTTAAAGTTCCATGAATGATGTTCTTTTTCAGGAATGTAAGTAGATGTTAGGAAAATTATGAGGGAATGGTGTCCCCTCTTGTCCATCCTTAAAGATTCTCTAATGGCAGTAATTGGTTAATCACAGTGTGTATAAAGAGGCAAATATCAGCAGGTGTCTCTTCTGCGTTTACCAAGTACCTCACAGCATTACATTTCTAGACAGGCCATGTCATTTCTTTGCTCATCCCTCCTCCCCTTTAATTTTTGGTCTGTAAAGGTGGAAGGGCTAATTCGAATTTTTTTAGAATTTCCTGTTACTGCCTTTGGGTGTTCCAGGACCTCAAAATTTGTTTCCCTTTTCCCACGTCCCTTTGTTTTTTACTTTTTCCTTATCAGTTCCAAACAATCTGGATATTTCTTCCTTATCTATTAGATTCTCACTGCCTGTCGCAACAGAACTCAGAGTCCTTTAGCATTTATACAGTCCCTGTGCCAAGACAAACATAAAGTAATACTTAAAGGAAACTTCTAAAGCTCACATGGAAATTAAGGCCATATATTAGGATTCTACTTTCCTATTCTCTACATCTCTGAATTAAAAATTAGAACATAATTATTTTATAACCAAAGTCTGAAAATGAACAAGATAGTTCTTTCAAGTTGATAAAGCATTTTCAAATGTTAGCTCACGTGACTCCTTGATAATCCATGAGCTGAATATCATCTTCATTTTACCTACTGCCCTGTGATTTTCCTACCTACAACAGGTACTGTTTATGTCAGTCCTGCCAATGTGCATACAGTGTTTAACAGAGTGAGGCACTTAGTAGATTCTCACTATTTATGGGATCAGTGGAAATTAGCTGTTCAAAAATAAGTGAAGTTAATATTGAGTACCCACTATGTGCTGATCACTAAGCTTAACATTCCCATCTGCATTTTGTCTGAACTATATTCTCATGGACTTGACTGAGTTCCAGAACTACATAATGCAGGCAGATCAGTTCAACTTATTAGTCTGAATATGAGTTGTACTTTTTTTTTTTTTAGAGAGAAATTTTTGCTATAGGACATGTGCTTTCACTGAAGAGACAGAGAGAGACAGTAAGACAAAAAGCAAGAAATCACCTCCCAGAGGGATGGACCAGCTGTAATCCCTTTTCCTCTATTCTCCTCTTGTGATCTTGCAGACATGTGCCTGGTGTGAGTTTTAAGCCACCAGGTCTGGGACCCTAACTGCAGTAGACTACGTGGGAGTCCAGTGACATAACTATTACGCCATATGCTGGCCCCCAAACTTTTTCTACTGTATGGATTTTCCTGTTACATATAGTGTGTTTCTGGATCCATTTTGTTACAGCATACCTTACAATTTAGATCTTTTTAAAGAGGTATTTCCAGACCATGGCTCAGTATTTATATAATATTGAAACTTTAATTTGAGGAAAATATAAAAAATACAGAAGTAACGTATAGGGTCAAAAGGCAGGTTTACTTGCTTATTTCTGAGAAAGAGAAAGAATAAGCAGTGGAGCGCTAAGTGTTGGATGCTGGTACTTATCTTACTAAATTCTGTTTTATGTTTTTCTAAAGAAATGATCTGGAATAGATTTACAGACATTCCAAAAGTTAAACACTAATAGCAGGAATAAAAAACAGCTGTTTCTCTTAAGGTTCAGTAAGGTATTTAGTTTAGAAAGAAATCATCTCCATTGTATCTAGCAGGAACCTAACATAGACAATTTCAGTTTTGTTTGCTGTAAGAATTTATCAGCATCTTGAAAGATAGATGGGCCAGCCATGAGTCCACCCAGATAAGAGATTTTGGGCCAAATGAAATACACAAACTATTTCAGAGAATAAAGAGTCAATGGGAAAAGAAGAGAAAAATTTTAGGTTAGTACCCACTCTTTTATCCTATGTCTCGATCTCTTTTTTTTGTCTCTTACTTCCTTTAAAACTTAAAATAGAGCCTTGGGAAATGGAAGCTTTTAAAGAAAAAAAAAAAAAGGATTTTGCTTAAATTTCTCTAAGATACTAATAGCACAGAGCAATATCAATTTATGGCCCAGACATTCTTATTTCATGAAGCAGCTGCCTAGGAGCCTTAGACTGCAGTGACCAAAGTCTCAAGGAGGAAACGATTCTGTAAGGCAACCAGATAATCTCCATTAACCCAATTCCATGGTGCTGAGTTCACTGTCGGTCTTTCAGGCCATATCTTACTGCCCTTTCCATAGCACTCTCACTTTCTTTCTTTTTTTTTTTTGGAGAGGTTTTCGCTTTAGGATGCGTGCGTTCACCAGACAGAGACAGAGAGACAGAAAGCCAGAAATCACCCCCGGGGGGATGGCCATGCCACATTCCCTTCTCCTCCACACTCCTCTTGGGATCTTGGGCATGCATGCACACGCACCCAGTGTGAGTTTTAAGCCACCAGGTCCGAGATGCAAACCATGGTTGACCATGTGGGAGTCCAGCGACATAGCCATTATGCTAACTGCTGGTCCCCATACTCTCACTGTCTTCTTTCTTTCTTTCTTTCTTTATTTATTTTTGAGAAGTTTTTGCTATAGGGTTCATGTGCTCGCCAGACAGACAGAGAGACAGAAAGTGAGAAATCACCCCCCAGGGGGGATGGCCATGCCACAATCCCTTCTCCTCCGTACTTCTCTCGGGATCTTGGGCACGCATGCACCCACGCCCAGCGTTGAGTTTTAAGCCACTGGGTCTGGGACACAAACCGCGGTCGACTACGTGGGAGCCCAGCGACATAGCCATTATGCTAACTGCTGGTCCCAATACTCTCACTTTCTTGAAATACTTTCTTCTCTCGACTCCTATGAGTGTCCTCTTGACCCATTGGTTTCTTCTTGGTCTTTTGGGCCAGTTCTTCCTCTACTTGGACACTAAATGTTGGAGGGTTTCATCCTAGGTACTCCTCTCTTCTCACCACAACCTCTAAACAGAAAAAATTGAAGCTTTAAAATCATGGCCTGTACATGTGTTTTCAGACTTCTCTGAGACAGTCTTGTATCTCATGGTTGTTTAATAAGCCCCTTAACCTATCATGTGCAAAAAAATCTTTTTTTTTTTTTTAAATTTTAGAGAGATCTTTGCTATAGGGTGTGTGCCCTCACTGGAGAGACAGAGAGAAAGAAAGTAAGAAATCACCCCCAAAGGATAGCCATGGCACAAACCCTTCTCCATTCTCCTCTCAAGATTTTTGGGCACAAATGCACATGCTCCTGACATACGTTTCAAACCTCCAGGTCCAGGACTCAAACCACTGTCAACCATGTGGGAGTGCAGCACCTTAAGCACTATGCCACCACTGGCTCTGTGCAAAAAAACTCTTAATCTTATCTACCACATCTGCTCCTTCTCCCAAGGCACCACCATCCATCCAGTTTCTCATGCTCAAAACTGAGGACTCAGCCTAACTTCTAGATCATGTAATTAGTTGTTAAAACACAGTTGTTAAGGGGCTGGCAGGTGGCTTGGTGGTTAAGGCACTGGATTCCCATATGACTGTCTATTCAAATCCCAGACCTGGAAGCTTGCTTTCTCACTTTTCTTCTTTATCTCTCTGATCAAATTAAAAAATAATAATAAATAAATAAATAATGCTTTTAATAAAACCCCACACATCTTAACTCTCTGTTCTTTTCCACCTCTATAACTCTGACCCTAGTCCAAGAATGGTATCAGCAACTTCTCATCTGCATGTCCTCCAATTTGCTTTCATCCTATTCATCTGGGATTATTTTTAAATATAAGTTTGACACGTTACTCTAGTATTTTAATACTTAAATTGACATCATATTGCTTTTTGAATGAATTGCAAAATCCTTTATTTCAAGCTGACCTGGTCCTCTGGGACTAGGTTCTAGCCTCATTTGTCCGTGCCAACTTTGAACACACTGTTATATTAACTGCCATCTGTTTACCAAATGAATCTGGTTCTCTTTCAGCTTTTACTCATATCCTTCTTCTACGTGATGTCTGATATCCATTCCTCTTTGAACTAGCTAAATTCTTAATCTTCTTCTGAACTGAAAGTTACCATCATTTCCTTAGGAAAGTTGTTTCTGACTCCATAGGCTAGGTCAGTACAACCTATTCTTTGCCTACTTAGCATATTGAACTTCATCTTGATAGCACTTATGACATTGTCATTAAATAATAATTCATTCTAGTAACTTGCTAAAAGCTACGCCACCAGAATGTCAGCTTCTCAAGGGAGAGATTCTGTCTGTCCAGTCTGCTGTACCTTAATACAAAATCTTTAACACAGTTGGCACAGAACATATATTTGTCAGGTAGATGGATCAAACAACCAATACTAAATAAAATAAAGAGATAAATAAGTGAAATAATTTAATATTTATTAATGATTTCTTGTATGCCAGTTACTGTTCTAAGGTTTTCCGTGTGCTTTTTTTTGTTTTTGTTTTTGTTTTTGTTTTTGTTTTTCCATTTAAACCTCACAACAACCCTGTGGGATAGGTACTTTTATAACCTCTGATTTACATCTGAAAAGGCAGACATAGAAAAATTAATAATAGATAGATGAATAATCTCCATCTCTATCACCATGGCCTAAGTATTAATGAAATCATTGTCGAGGTTAGAAATAGCTGAGGAAAGAGGCTATTTATTAAGATCCTCCTCTGCTGAGGTTGCTCTTTGGGCAGTATTCACATGGAACAAAAATATGTTTATGTTTCATGCCCATTTGGAAAGATCTATGTACTTAGCACTTTCCTAGATCTCCTTGTCAACAATCCTTCAATCACTTTTTCTACATACTGACCATACATGTAAACTATTAGTTATTCTCCACAAATCAATGTAGATATATACTTTGGCCATCTCTCCTTTCCAGACAGAGCAAATTACCAGGTACATTGTCTGACATTTTCCCTACTTGGGGGATTTATTTTCACAACTGTTTTCCAGGGCATCCTCTGCAAAAGACTGTACTATTGCAGTTGCTCACTTTTGAGTGGTTCCAGCATATTATGCAGCACTTTCTGTAAAGCAAGCCGAGACTTTTTTTTCTTTTGAATTCAGCGGATCATAGAAAATAGTTATGAGTTGAGAAAGAAGAAGTAATATAGCAAGAGTATAAAGAGTATGAACCTTGGGAGTCTTAGCCATTTATTCATGTAAATTACTTGTGCCTTCAGGGTTTTCCTGAGCCTGATGTATAATAGTCCCTCTTGATAATAGAGTGCTGCTGTGTACAGCTGACATTATGGCTTGGTATATGAGACCCAGTTCACAATGGGAAGTTCAGATTGCAAGGTAATTTGATGACCAAGGACAAGTGTCTTGTCTTTATCAGGGCCATGAGACAAGTCAAAAGTTGCTTCTCAAAAGGAGAATGGTTATACGTAGTAAAGGGTGATTTTGCTATGCTATCTTAAATGTTTGCTCTGTGGCTTACCTTTAGAGACCTTCCATTGGCTCTATTTAGCACCTCTATCTTCTATAGACACTTCAGTCACCATAAGATTTGCTGAGTCAAATGAACAAAGTAGCAGAAATGCTTGAGTATAGCCTGAACCTGTTCACAGCCTCATCTTGCTCTGTAAGCCTTCTGAGTTACTCAGTAAACAAGTTGGAGTATCAGACCCAAGTCAAGTTTTTGTCATCGCCTAAATCCAAAGATGTCCACTAGGAGCTTTGCTTCTTTCTTGAGACAAGCAGAGTCAGATGAAGCAAATTATACTTCTTGACCCCTGGCCACTGGACTCCCCCCAAATTTCATCAAAGTGACATATGTGTGTCTAAGAGAGTGTCCAAGAAAGTGCCCTTTCCTCTTTATAACATCTAGTCAGCATGATAACATTAATATAGTGGACCATTGTGTCATCTTGGAGTATGTAGAAGTGCTAAAGGTCACTTTGGCTGAATACGATTATGACAGAGAGCTGAAGATTTAATATAGGTAGGACAGTACATTTGTATTGCTGTCCCTGGAAGTTAAAGTAAACTTCATTTAGCAGAATAACAGCTGCAGTGTGCCAGTGAATGTGTTGATGTCCTGTAGCAAGTAAACCCCAGTAGGACTGCAGCTGTAATTCTAATCATCGCCTTATTAATCTGATATTCCACTGTTATTTTTTAAGACACATTTTTTTTTTTTTACATAGGCCACATAGGCAAATTAAATGAGGATATAATAGGAATTACTGCTCCTGTGTTCTTTATTATTTAAAGTTTGTTTCTTTCTTGCTTTTCATGAGCTAGAGATAGAAAAAGAGAAATAGTATGAGGGAAAAGCCCCCTCAATAGATCTCACACTGATATTCTTTCCTGAGCTATTCCAGCCAGCTAGGATTACGGGCATTTGTGCATGTGCCCTAGCACATGCTGTGTACAGTTAACCTGGGAATCAGACCCACTCTCCCATGTGGCTTCTGACATTGCAGAGCATTCAGCTACTACTACACAACTGTGGCTAGGCTTACTCCTGTATTTTTTATGCCCTTGATGGGGCACCAATATCTCCATTTTCTCTATAAATTTCACATTGCTTTGTGTTTTTTTGTTTGTTTTTGTTTGTTTGTTTTGTAGAAGTTTTTTCCTATAGGGCATGTGAGCTCGCCAGAAAGACAGAGAGAGACAAAGAGACAGAAAGTGAGAAATAACCCCCCAGGGGGGATGGCCATGCTGCAGTCCCTTCTCCTCCATTTTCCTCTCAGGATCTTGGGCACGCACGCACATGCACCCGGCATGAGTTTAAGCCACCGGGTCCAGGACTCAAACCATGGTCGACTACATGGGAGTCCAGTGACATAGCCATTATGCTAACTGCTGGTCCCTGTTTTTTATTTTTTTTAAAGGAGAGGTACTTAGGACGATTTTCACTTCATCTTCCAGACAGTCCTGATTCCTCAGGTCAAGGAACCAATGTGGAGATTCTGGCAATTGTTAAATAGGTTTATACTAACTGTACATGGAACTAACTGAGAAAATAACCACTGAATGTGTTCAGGGACTTGCTGATGCCACTGCAAGATGGGCCTAAGCTAAGCTATATTAATCTTTAGATTTCTATAATCATCTGGTTATTATTTTTAAAAATAATTATTTATTTTATTTATACTTAATATATTTTCATTTGATCAGGGAGAGACAGAGAGCGAGAGAGAAAGAAAGTGAGGAAGCAAGCCGCCAGGTCTGGGACTCAACCATGGTCAGCCACATGGGAGTCCAGTGCCTTAACACTGTACCTCTTGCCAGCCCTCGGTTATTTCTTCTTTTTACCAAAGGACAGTGGCTCTTTATTGGAAGAGGCTAGGAAAAATTTTGCAGTATGAATTTTTAGCAACGTAGCAGGATTTTTCCTTCAGAGAGTGTGACCTCTCGATTATTCAGGGGGTTTTGAATCTATGAACTGGCTCAAATAAAGGAATTGGTTGAAGAACCATAATTTGTGGTGATTCAAGTGAAACTTTTCTTAAAAGTTTCTTTATTTGATTTCAGTGGTGAGAAATGGCACAGGCATGAGAAAGAGAGAGAGAAAGGGGGCACCCTCTTCAGAGCCTTGCCACATCATGATCCCCTTGCTACAACCCTCCAGCCAATCAAGATCTTAGGTGTGTAGCCTGAACCTGTTCACAGCCTCATCTTGCTCTGTAAGCCTTCTGAGTTACTCAGTAAACAAGTTGGAGTATCAGACCCAAGTCAAGTTTTTGTCATCGCCTAAATCCAAAGATGTCCACTAGGAGCTTTGCTTCTTTCTTGAGACAAGCAGAGTCAGATGAAGCAAATTATACTTCTTGACCCCTGGCCACTGGACTCCCCCCAAATTTCATCAAAGTGACATATGTGTGTCTAAGAGAGTGTCCAAGAAAGTGCCCTTTCCTCTTTATAACATCTAGTCAGCATGATAACATTAATATAGTGGACCATTGTGTCATCTTGGAGTATGTAGAAGTGCTAAAGGTCACTTTGGCTGAATACGATTATGACAGAGAGCTGAAGATTTAATATAGGTAGGACAGTACATTTGTATTGCTGTCCCTGGAAGTTAAAGTAAACTTCATTTAGCAGAATAGCAGCTGCAGTGTGCCAGTGAATGTGTTGATGTCCTGTAGCAAGTAAACCCCAGTAGGACTGCAGCTGTAATTCTAATCATCGCCTTATTAATCTGATATTCCACTGTTATTTTTTAAGACACATTTTTTTTTTTTTACATAGGCCACATAGGCAAATTAAATGAGGATATAATAGGAATTACTGCTCCTGTGTTCTTTATTATTTAAAGTTTGTTTCTTTCTTGCTTTTCATGAGCTAGAGATAGAAAAAGAGAAATAGTATGAGGGAAAAGCCCCCTCAATAGATCTCACACTGATATTCTTTCCTGAGCTATTCCAGCCAGCTAGGATTACGGGCATTTGTGCATGTGCCCTAGCACATGCTGTGTACAGTTAACCTGGGAATCAGACCCACTCTCCCATGTGGCTTCTGACATTGCAGAGCATTCAGCTACTACTACACAACTGTGGCTAGGCTTACTCCTGTATTTTTTATGCCCTTGATGGGGCACCAATATCTCCATTTTCTCTATAAATTTCACATTGCTTTGTGTTTTTTTGTTTGTTTTTGTTTGTTTGTTTTGTAGAAGTTTTTTCCTATAGGGCATGTGAGCTCGCCAGAAAGACAGAGAGAGACAAAGAGACAGAAAGTGAGAAATAACCCCCCAGGGGGGATGGCCATGCTGCAGTCCCTTCTCCTCCATTTTCCTCTCAGGATCTTGGGCACGCACGCACATGCACCCGGCATGAGTTTAAGCCACCGGGTCCAGGACTCAAACCATGGTCGACTACATGGGAGTCCAGTGACATAGCCATTATGCTAACTGCTGGTCCCTGTTTTTTATTTTTTTTAAAGGAGAGGTACTTAGGACGATTTTCACTTCATCTTCCAGACAGTCCTGATTCCTCAGGTCAAGGAACCAATGTGGAGATTCTGGCAATTGTTAAATAGGTTTATACTAACTGTACATGGAACTAACTGAGAAAATAACCACTGAATGTGTTCAGGGACTTGCTGATGCCACTGCAAGATGGGCCTAAGCTAAGCTATATTAATCTTTAGATTTCTATAATCATCTGGTTATTATTTTTAAAAATAATTATTTATTTTATTTATACTTAATATATTTTCATTTGATCAGGGAGAGACAGAGAGCGAGAGAGAAAGAAAGTGAGGAAGCAAGCCGCCAGGTCTGGGACTCAACCATGGTCAGCCACATGGGAGTCCAGTGCCTTAACACTGTACCTCTTGCCAGCCCTCGGTTATTTCTTCTTTTTACCAAAGGACAGTGGCTCTTTATTGGAAGAGGCTAGGAAAAATTTTGCAGCATGAATTTTTAGCAACGTAGCAGGATTTTTCCTTCAGAGAGTGTGACCTCTCGATTATTCAGGGGGTTTTGAATCTATGAACTGGCTCAAATAAAGGAATTGGTTGAAGAACCATAATTTGTGGTGATTCAAGTGAAACTTTTCTTAAAAGTTTCTTTATTTGATTTCAGTGGTGAGAAATGGCACAGGCATGAGAAAGAGAGAGAGAAAGGGGGCACCCTCTTCAGAGCCTTGCCACATCATGATCCCCTTGCTACAACCCTCCAGCCAATCAAGATCTTAGGTGTGTAGGCCCTATGTGTTTCGAGTCCACTCTGGATTTGAACCAGAGTCAGCTGTGTGACTTCCAGCCCTGCAGAACAGCATGCTACTGACTCTGCCACCTAGCTGGCCCTCAAGTCAAACTTGTGTTGAACAGATTAGAAATTTTCTGCTTGCAGAAATCAAGGAAGATTTTAGCAGGTTGCCTATCTATTTAGTTTTAGGGACACCAAAGATCTATGTCTATTGCAGCATTCTGATTACCACTCTCTGATATTTCCTGTGTTCCAATAATAAATAGCCCTAAACTTAGTGTTGTAAAATAATAACCATAGAATATCTGTTATGTCCACAGATTCTGCAAGTCAGGAATTAAGAAAGGATACATAGAGATGGCCTGTATCTGTTTTCTGAGGCTTCAATGGGGATAACTCTAAAGCTCTAGGTTACTCAACAGCTTGGAACTTGAATTATCTGATGATTCTGTTATATACCTGGTCTGCATGTTGGCTATTGGTTTCACTGGGCCTTTTCAAATGATTTTGGCTTCCTAACAGCATGATGGTAAAGGAAATTAGATGATTTATACTATAATTTAGGAACTAAGAGACATTTCAAGAAAACATCACAAAACTGGCTAGAGTCCCTCCCATCTTCCCAAACTAGCACATCAAATCTATAGTCTGTCCTTAGTATGTATTAATAAATTATGTCCTTTCATAAACTCACCCAGAATCAAAGGGAAGAAACATACACAAAGCTGCATATTGTCCCCACACCCCCCACCCCAAATCAGAGATTCCTTCATTTGTATTGAATTCAGGAGCTTTTTTTTCTTTTTTCTTCCAGATTTGTTGTTGTTGCTGAGAGTGAGATACAAGAAGGAAGCTCTTCCCAATGGGATTTGGTCATGTTGCAATCATTTTTCCTTCATTTCTCCATCCCATAAGTTCTTAAAGCACACACAATCTCCTGGCATGTTTTTCAAGCCACTGAGGCCAGGATTGGAACTACAGTTAGCCTTGTGGGATCTAACTTGGGATAGCCCCAGAGAACATATTTTAATGGCTACATATTTCAGTGCCAGTGCTGGACTGCAGAAAATAACCACTACAGAGCTCTTCAAGGATATCAATGTTCCTCTTATAGATGCACTTTCAAACCCTCAGAGAAGAAACTGTCCAATGTACTGCCTCAGGCAACTTAGGGAGGGAGTGAGAAGGTCTCACCTAATGAACCCATTTCAGCATTCTAAGTTCCCTAAATGTTTAGGTATCATACTTTTACAGGGATCAGCAAACTATAGCCCAAGATTGGCTGCCTACTTTTGCATATGAAGTTTTATTGGGACATAATTTCACATTAATTCATTTGCTTACTGTCTATGACTGCTGTTAGGCTAACGTTGTAGAGTTAAGTAGTTGTAACCCAGACTGCCCAGTCTGCAAGTCTAAATGACTCTGCTCCTTTAAGAAAAAAATGTGCTATGCAGGTTCCTTCCAGTATACCAAACAAATTCTAGTATCATAAATTAATTCAGTATAATCCACATTCAAATCCCAGATTTAGTTAACAACTAAGCAATTGATTAGAGCCACTTCTATTTCTCAAACTAGCACATCAAATCTATGCTCTGTCCTAGGTGCTTATCAATAAGTTATCTCTTTTCAACCTTGACCTTTAATCTGAACCAATTATAATACTGTCCAATGCATATTTGCCAAATTTCTGTCACTTGGACTTAGCAAAGTACTGCAATTATTTTGGTATGTACTTAAATCCTCATGGGTCATATTTGGTAGCTGTATCCTTGGAGCCATCTGGGATTTGGATCTGTTTATAGACCTAGAAGCAATGAGAGATGATGGGAGTAAATTCCAAGGAGAATGGGCACTTTTTAAAAGTTAGCGAACTTTACTACAGATAAGAGGGAACTAGTCTCAGAGAAGGGTAGAAGTATTGCTTTGATCATACAAGTAAGTGATGCAGGGTTTGGGAATTCTAAGTTCTCAGTTTTATCAAAATGTATTTGCCTTCCCAATTTCAGGATGAGAAGTTATGATTTTAATTTGTATTTCATTTCCACCATCCACAGGATTGGATTTTAGATTCAATTTTTAGAAATCTCAATTTTGTAGCTACAGATGATTAAAAAAAAAAAAAAAGCCACCTCAGGGCCACTATGGAAGCTTTTTGGTTCCTTACTAAGAGCTTGAACTGGAAATTTAAAGCCCTAATCTCAGTTTTTTCCTCTTCAATTCCCAAAAGTTTTCCAGCACATTTCAGAACAACCAATTCAATCATGGAAATTTTAGAAAATTGTTCTATGACAGCAACCACTTGGACGTGCAAGGTCTTTCTAGGGGGCTCTGGGTGATACTTAGGAATAGTGTTTATCTACTACATGCTGTAGACTACCAGTGCCCCATTTGCCACTGGCAATAGGATCGGTAATGTCTTTAAATCTAGCCAGATCAGGGAATAGATTTTTAAAACTAAAACTTTGCTAATGTGGAATTACTTTAAGTAGCAATAATTGTGTTAGTTAGAAAGGAGAGTCATCTTGCATAGTATGGAATAAGAGATTTAATATAGGAATTAGACTTTAGCAGTTATGGCAAAAGGTGGGGAAGTGAAGCACTGTGGCAGGTGAACCTGTCGGAGCTTGCAGAGAACACATGAAGCCCAGCACATGCGACTGACTAGAAAGGGAAGGTTGTGGAGAGGCGTAAGGAAGCTGTGGCTTCTGTGCAGCTACGCTGTGAATCTGCAGTCAAGCAACTGGTGATGGTCTCAGGCTGCTGTCGGTCATCTGGGCCAATGATTAGAAAGATAAACTATATAGGAAGAAGAGTGCAGTGAGGAAAATCTGGGGAAAACTGAGAAGGTCAGAGTCAAACAGACCCTCTCAGTTTTTGTAAACTCAGTTTTTGTAAGCTTCCATTTTTCTAGTTGGAACTATTGGCAAAATATCTACTTTTAGAGGGTGCTTACATATTCCTAGCAGTTTTGGGATATCTATTTATCCTCTTGCCCATTTATAAGTTGATAATGAAAATTTACTTATGCATTTAGGCTTTCACCATAGGGCACAAGTGCTTGTGGGAAAATGATGAAGAGAGAGATGGCCATGTCACAATCCCTTTTCCTCCATTCTCCTCTTGGGATTTTGGGCATGCATGCACATGCACCCAGAGTGATTTTCAAGCCGCCAGGTCTGGGACTTGAACCATGATCAGCCATGTGGGAGCCCAGGACCTTAACCACTGTGTCACTTGCTAGCCCTGACAATGACATTTTTATCATAATTAAAATAATTTCAAAAGAGGTGATTTCTGGCACATTTTAATTATTTGATAGCAAAATTTTAATATCATTATTTTTAATGTGTCTATCCAATATAATCTAAATGCTATAATGACCTTATGCTCACCATTATCAATTTTAAAAATTCAAAAATAAGTTCTTCTTTAACAACCAGAAATTTTACATTGTTCCATTTTCTCCTTCAAGTCATATTTCCATTCCATTTCTCTCATAGAATTTTATCCTAACATAACACATTTTTATGCTTGAAGGTTTTTTAGTCATAATATTTTATATCTTACTGCCAGAAAATATATATATATATATATAAATTAACATTAACTTTTTATATTTTCTGTGACCATTAGACCTAATTTTTTTTTTTGAGAGGTTTTCGCTATAGGGCGCATGCGCTCATTAGACAGAGAGAGACATATAGACAGAAAGCGAGAAATCACCCCCCAGAGGGGATGGTCACGCCGCAATCCCTTCTCCTCCATTCTCCTCTCAGGATCTTGGGCATGCATGTACACGTGCCCAGCATGAGTTTTAAGCCACTGGATCCGGGACGTGGACCGCGGTCGACTACGTGGGAGTCCAGCGACATAGCCATTACGCTAACTGCTGGTTCCCTAGACCTAATTTTTTTTAAATCTGAATAAAAATATTACTGTAATTATTCTTGGCACATTACTGATTAAAAAACATAATACAGAAATTGATTAGTAAATCTGAAAAGTAAAGTTTAAGTACAAATGCATATTTAATATGTATGCATGCTTATACATGTTTATATATATGTGTATGTGAGTGTATAAATATGTATATATGTATTTCCCTTCTCTGACAATAAGAAACTAGGATTCCATCATCTTCTATGTATTAACTTACTCAGTCAATCTCACCTTATGTAACCAACCTTCCATTGCGACCACTTCCATTACCCCAGGCCTACAACTTCCTCACCCCTCTTGAGGTGGATTCCTTCTTCATTCTGCTAAGTTCCCACACTTGGAGTTGGGTTTGCATTCTTGCTTCCTCTCTGTTCCTGTTGTGTCAATCAGGAAAAGCACGCCATGCATATTAAGATGCCATGGACAGAAAAAACAAACAATGGTTTTCTAATATGAGCCTCAAACCAAGGAATGTAACACGGGTTCAATGTCTGAAATTTTTTATCAGTCTTGGTAAATAATGACAACACAGGATGTGTGCACAGGTTGTATTGGGTTTGTACTAAATTATT
Source organism: Tupaia belangeri chinensis (assembly GCF_000334495.1). Lineage (NCBI taxonomy): Eukaryota > Metazoa > Chordata > Mammalia > Scandentia > Tupaiidae > Tupaia > Tupaia belangeri. The sequence continues at coordinate 785,341 of NW_006159773.1, forward strand.
TAGAAAGGAAAGAGGGAGGGAGGGGGAAGAGATCATGCAGTTTTACAAATCTTAATTCATTTTCTAGTTCTGAGAGATCAGTAGAAAGGGAGAGGAGAGGAGAGGAGAGGAGGGGAGGAGAGGGGGAAGGAGAGGAGAGGAGAGGAGAGGAAAGGAAAAAGGAAAGGAAGGGAAAAGACAAAGTAAGGGAGGGAGGAAAAGGGCAAGCAAGCAGGTGTAGAACTTCTCTATAAGTTTCTTGCCAGTAAGAAATAGCCTAGGATATCCTTCAATATTCACTATTGGCATACTTTTGTTACTGGCTTCTCTGGACCTTCCCCAGCATCAGTTATTCCTCTGATAAGAATTAGGGGGATAGAAGAAGATACTGTTCTCTAAAAGAAAACTGTCACTAGTCCTCTGTCCCTGTCTCTCTTATGGCTAGCCATTATTGTCCAGCTTTCCTGAGAGAACCTATAATGCATGATCATCTTAATATAAAATTCATTTAAAAATTGGTGCTGTAATATTCTTCTATAGTTACAGTTAAAGCTATAATAATTTCTAGCATTATAACAAATATTTTCATATATGCCCAAATTTTGTGTATGGTGCACCCATGAATGCTGTTTTCCATGTGAAGCACATTGCATAGGGGAACAGCTCAACAGCTCAATCACCGATCAGTGCTTCAATCTGTAGCATCTACCCTTGTGGCCTATTAATGTCTAGGGTGAAAGAGATGTTCTATGGTGACTAGAGATATTTAAAAGAGGAAGTGTGATCCAAGGGAATCAGTGGGACCCAGCATGTAAAACACTGGTTTCCTTTTACTGGACAGGTGATGTTTTTCACCTTAATGCTGTTTTTCTGTTTTTGTTTATTTGTTTTTTAAATTTTGTTTTCTTTCTTGCCCTTTGAATAACCACTTCAATAACTCTGGATCCTCAGCTCCCATATGGAACCTGTGCACACATCTTGTGTTGTCTGTTTTTACCAAGACTGATAAAAAAATTTCAGACATTGAACCCACGTTATATTCCTTGGTTTGAGGCTCATATTAGAAAACCATTGTTTGTTTTTTCTGTCCATGGCATCTTAATATGCATGGCGTGCTTTTCCTGATTGGCAGCCAAATTTCCCTCAGGCTTGACTTTTAACTGCCTATGGCAAGCCTGTCCTGATTTGCAGTCACATGGGCGTCTGGTCAAGCCTGTGTTTCAGCTGTTCTAGAAGCTGGCCCGCCCCTTGGGGCCAGCAATGCTGCATATCATGCATCGGTCTCAGTTGCCCTTATGCCTCTCCTGATTGTTCTCAGGAGGTTATCTTTTTAGAAGACCTTTGGACACAGAATTCTCACTTTTACCTTTCAGGTTTCCCATGATATGGTGCTAAGAATTTGCTAGTTTTTGAGCTTGGCTTTTGTCTAGTACAATTTCTCATACTGTGGTCAGAAGAATTCTGACCATATTTGAAGAATCAACCATATTTGAAAAATTAATGAATGTTTGGAAGCCTCCCAATTAAAAACAAAAAGCAACTAATTGTCATCTTTAACTGTATGCTCCCTCAACTCTTATGTGTAGTTTTCTGACTCTGCATGATATATAATCTGGATTTGAAATCCAACCACTTCAAACACACACTCAAAATTTGGTGAAGACTCCATCTATATGATTTTTCTTTTCTTTTCGTTTGTTTACTATAGGGTACGTACAAGTGCTCACCAGAGAGAGACAGAGTGAGAGAGCACCTCTCAGGGAGGATGGCCATATGGTAATCCCTTCTCCTTCATTCTCCTTTTGGGATTCTAGGCACACACGCACATGTACCTGAAGTGATTTTCAAGTCTCTGGGTCTGGGACTTGAATCACACAGTAGGCCATGTGGGACCAGCTGCCTTAATCTTCATGCCAACTACTGGCCCATCAATATATTTTCACAGGATATGGTTTGGAAGAAACAAACAGAAACTTTATAGAACTTAACATCTCATCATGACACTTAAGACCGAACTTTCAGTTTCTTGCTGAGTACCATGGGCTGTATGTACATAGAATTGTAAGTGTATTCCCAGACATTTTCTTGGTGAAGATCCCCTCTCCCTAATTCCTTGCTACTCAGCATTCCCAGAGGGATCCCAAGGTAGCCACGGGCTTAGAGAATAACTGTTAATATGGAGATAGTGTCAAAGGGGTACTTCAAAAGAAATTCTCAGTGCTTAATTGCTGAAGTAAAGAAATGTGAAGTGTGTCAAGGAAATTTCTTGAGCTTTGTGGATTTTGGAGAAACTTTTTAGTTAATGCTTTGTTGAAAGACTGTCATCCTCAGGCTAGCCTGTGACATGATGGTTAAGGTGGCTGGACCCCATGTGGGTGACTATATAGTTTGAATTTCAGATGTGGTGACTTAAAGAACACACCAGGTACATACATACATGTGGAGGCCCAAAATCCTGAAAGGAAAAAGAGATAGAAAGGAGGGACTGCAGTGTGGCTTACCCCCCATGGTGGGAAGTGCTTTCTCACATTCTCTCTCTCTCTCTCTCTCTCTCTCTCTGTGTCTCTCTCTCTAGCACACACACACACACACACACGAACACACACACACACACACACAAATATATAACCCCCCAAGCTATTATTCTCCAAGGATATTTCACTTTCCCCCTTATTTTTGTGAAATCCTACATTCTATCAATTTCAGAAAAAAAAAAAGGAAAAAGAAGGTGAACGTGACCTGTAACTACTGTCTCCAGATCATTGGTTCTTGCAGTGCTATATTCATATATTCTAATAGATTGAAGAGTTGTTATTTTAAAGAATTAATGACAGGATATCAATGTCTACACTTCCATTTTCAAGGTGAATTAGCAAAGTAAATCATAATCAGCGTGACTAGGGCTTACTGGTTGTCAGGAAGCCGTTGCGTTTGTCCTCTATGCCTCTGTCTTGCTCCTGTACTTTTGTTCAAGACTTAAAGAACTTTACCCAAATTCTATGAAGAGAAAAGTTATTGGTAGGAGCTTGCAAATGCCTTGGGGCATGTAGAAGGGCCCCTGTTGCCTGTGACTCTAGGTGAGGCCACCTCAAGGGCCCAGCCAAGATGCCTGCATTGGTAGCTTGCACTATTCTAGGCAACAGTGTGGCAGCTAAGCACAGGCTTTTCCTGCAGTACATCAGAACTCATTCCAATTATGAGTCAATGTTGATTATTTGATAGTAGAGTGGTAAGTGGTTTTTATATTATTCTTTATGACTTTCCACAATTACCAAATGTCCTCAATGAGCTTGCATTTCTAAGTCATTAAAAAGTCATTTAAACATTAACATAATTAGTTTCAGGGTTAGAAGCCAGTATTTACATTATAGATAAATAATTTTATTTAGCTCATATGAGTTATAGAGGAGGAAACATTTTAGAAATTGACATATTTAGAGTTATAGCTATTAGAAGAGAACATACTATAATACTGACGGTGGTTAGTGGAGTTGGAGGTGGTTAAAACATATTTTGTAACATTTATCAGTAGAAAAAAGTTTTTATAAAGGTGTATCTGAGGACCATCTGCATCTCGAGGTTCCCTCCTTTTTGCACCACAGAAACAAATGAAAAGCTTAAAATCCTTACTATACCATGTTGCTATACCAAAAGAAAATGTGGGAAAAAATTAGCACAAAGTGGTACAGACTTCACTTACAAATGTAGAAAAAAAAACACTTGTATAAAATCATCCTAGCAAGAAAAGATCTTGCCAACCTGCTTATTCATCCCACACCTTCACTAGAAACAAAATTCTCCCCCAAAGTCTAAAATTTTACAACATTTAAAACTCCTACTTAAAGAAATGCAAGTAGCTGTCATTTTTTAATTTGAATAATGTTTATCATTGTTGCTTTTTTCCCAACAACTTGGATCACTTTGGTTCCCAGAAGTACTAGTGACATAGGCATGAGGGTGGGGATAGTGCAGCCATTTTGGAGCATGGAATTTTCAAAGGAAGGGAAGAGAATCTGAAGGAGGAATGAAGTGGAGAGCTTTGGGTGACTGGCAATCAGGGAGTGTGCACTAGGCACCGCGAGGTGAAGAAGAAGGCCTGGAAAGACTCAGAGATTCAGAGCATGAAGAAGGTACAGTTCAAAGACAAACTCATCACCTTAATCAATCTACCCAGTGATATAGCCTTGGAGGCAGGAGGGATTGATAGTTGTAGGATCAACAAGTGTGCTTTTAAAAACACCTAGCAGGTCCACATCAACACTTTCCTTCATTTGTAGCCTGTTGATTGATACACAAATTATATAACTTTAATATTTACCAGAGTATTGGGTCATTAGAAAAGTCATGACACATTTTTGCATAGAGAAACAGAAAAATATATCATGACTTTTCTGACTATCCAATATAATGCCTCCAGCAGGAGTAATGCTTTTTTCTTTCTTTCTTTTCTTTTTTTTTTTTTTTTTGGGGAGGTATTGTTGATTTTGTTTTGTTTTGTTTTGCTCTAGGTCACGTGCCGTGCCCAGAAAGACAGAGAGAGACAGAAAGACAGGAAGCAAGAAATCACCCCCCAGGGGGGATGGCCACACCGCAATCCCTTCTCCTTGATTCTCCTCTCAGGATATTGGGCATGCAGGCACATGTGCCCAGTGCGAGTTTAAGCCACTGGATCTGGGACTCAAACCACAGTCGACTACATGGGAGTCCAGTGACATAGCCATTACGCTAACTACTGATTCCAGCAGTAATGTTTTTAAAAACATAAACAGGGACCAGCTGGTGGCATGGTGGTTAAAGCAACTGGATCCCATATGGCCAACTATGTAATTTGAGTACGGGACTCAGTGATGAGTAAAACAGGTCAAGCACATGGGGGTGTGTGCCCTAAATCTTGAGAGGAGAATAGAGGAGAAGGGATAGTAGCATAGTCATCTCCCCTGAGAGGTACTCTCACTTTCTTCTGCTTACTCTCTGTCTCTCTCTCTAGTGAGTACATTCACCCTATCACAAATTAAAACAAACAAAACAAAGCAAAAACATAAACAGAAAATGGGAATTGGCTGCTAATGGACATATCTTATTTCTCCAGGGTGCCACAAATGTTCTAAAATTAGATTATCATGATATTTGCAAAACTCTAAATGTGCTAAAAACTACTGACTCCTACACTTTAAAAATGGTAACTCTTGGGAACCAGCAGTTAGCGTAATGGCTATGTTGCTGGACTCCCACGTAGTCGACCACAGTTCGCGTCCCGTACCCGGTGGCTTAAAACTCACGCCGGGCGTGTGTGCCTGCGTGCCCAAGATCCCAGGAGGCGAATGGAGGAGAAGGGATTGCAGCGTGACCATCCCCCCTGGGGGATGATTTCTTGCTTTCTGTCTCTATGTCTCTCTCTGTCTGGCTGGCGAGCACACGTGCCCTATAGCGAAAACCTCTCCAAAAAAAAAAAAAAAGTAGCTCTTTGGTGTATGAATTATATCTCAATGAAATTGTTATCAACTATCCTTCTCCACCCCTCCAAAAAGGTATCAGCAGTCACTGACATTTTTGAAGAATAAATACATTCCTAGCAGAATTCAGAGAAGAATGTAGCTTGAATGTGTGTTTAGAAGACAGAATGGAGAAACCTCGAAGGAGCAAAATTGAAGTAACTAGAAAGCAATTTGGACTGACACCAAACTCAGACTTTTAAAGCTCAAGAAAACATAATGGCTGCCCTATGGGGCTATGGAACACTTTAGACGAGACTAGCGGAGAAACCCCAGAGTCTAAAGGACCTCAGCAATAATGCAAATATGTGGAGAATGGGGAGAACCTGCTCTCTCTCAACAGGCAGCCCCACTCTGCTACAAATGGCTGTCTGTCATCATGTGAGATGTAAGCTCATTTTTATGGTAAATTTTCTAAGAAAGAAAGTAGTCATCTGGAGTTTTATGAAAATACCACCTTATCTTTGCTTATTTTTCCATTTTTAAAAAATTTGCTATAGGGCATGTGTATGTGTACTCACTGGAGAGAGAGAGAGAAAACACCCCCTAGGAGGATGACCACTGCACAATGTGGATTTTGGCCACATGTGCACGTTTTCAAGCTACAGGTCCAAGATTCAAACCATACCATTGGCCACCTGAGTTCCAGCTGCCTTAACTACCACACTATCAGCCAGCCCTCACCTTAAGTTTTGGCAGCCAATTAAGAAATGAAACAATTATTAAAATCACAAGTCAAAAAACACTTAGTTGGGAATTCTGAAAATGCCACATGAGTGTCCCCAACCCTAGCTAGCAGTAAACCCCTCGACTGGCTGAGCAAAAAAGATGATTTGAAGAATGGAGCAGTTTTTCCAGAATTCGCATGAGAACATCCGGTTGTCACAGCGCCTTTTATGGACAGAGCTTCCCTTCCTCCCTGAGCAATTGTTCTAAGTATCAAAGTTCCATTTAAGCATGGGTCCTTTTCTGGACATCCATTTCTATTGCACTGCTGGATTTGTTCATCTCTGAGCCATTATTAAGTGTAGTGATGTCTATAGCTTCATAGTACTTACTGTCAGAAGTATCCTGACAATCCTAATGCTTTTTTCTTTCTGATAGCTGTGTGTGTATGCACGTGTGAATGTACCTGTGCATGTGTGTGTATATGAGGACACTAATTCAATCATGTAGATGCCTTCCATTACACTCAGAATTGGACATCCATACTGGGCCACCCTGTGTGTGGATGCCCTCCACAGCATGTTCAGGCTGACGACTCCCCGTGTGCAGCCCTCCTACATACACACCTTTCCCACCACATTTGGGGACCGACAATTTGTTCCCCACTATGCTCTAGTAATATGCACCAAATGAAGCCTACTTTCCTCCATTCTACCTAATAGCTTTAGGACTGGGAAGAAAAGGGAGGCTAAGACAAACCATGTGTTTCTGCAATCATCCTGTCAACTTTCATGAAAAATGAACCTTGAGATTTCTATTAAAGTTGCTTTCAATGTGTAGATTGGTAAAAATTGTCACTTTAACACCACTTTCTATTAATGAACACAGAATACATATTATTTCATCTTTAATTTATTTCGATAATGTTTTATAGCAGAGCATGCATAAGTCTTAAACAACTTTTACTAGACCTCTTCTTAAGGCCTTTATAGCTACCCCCACCAAGTTTTATTTATTTATTGGGAAAGAGAAAGACAGAGAAGGAGGTATCTTTGACTAGCGTTTCACCACACCACAATCCTCCCCCAGCCTTTTAGCCAGTCAGGAGCTTGGGTGTACCCAGATGTACATGTTCAGATATCCATGTCCACCTGGGATCAGCATATTCAGATGTTCAGTTCCACCTGGGATCCAAAACTAGGTTTTTCATGTGGCTCCAGTATTGCACAGTGGTGTCCTACTGACTGGGCCACCCCAGCTGGGTCAAGGTTGTTGTGGTTTGTTTGCTATCACTATTACAGAGTGTCTTTTACAATTGTGTTTTTGAGTTATTTAATTGCAGAGTTCAAAAATCTAATTTTTATATATCAGTCTTACATGTAGCCACCTTGCTAAACTCTCCTTCCATCTCTGAAACTGTTTGCTGGTTACAGTGACAGGTTTGACCTAACATTTCTTCTTGTCTTATTGAACCATCTAGGACATGTGGCTTACCGTGAAGTTTTATCATGCACATAAAATAAAGCTTTTAAGGTGAACAATAATTTGATACTTCTAGAAACCTAAAAGACTTCAGAATAGTCTACCTTACATCTTCCCCTTAAATAATTTTGTTACTACTTCAGTTGAATACATTTCATTTTTTTAATCCACATATTAGACATTATCATTTTAGACTGACAATATTTATTTGAATGTTTATTACTCTAATTTTACCTTTACTTCTTACGTCTCAGACCATTTTTCTACCCTGATTCTTCTTGAAGTAAATACTTCCTTGAGTAGCTTAAAGGTTTATTATAAGATGTATCAGTTTTGTACATTTCTAATTTCTTAAAAATGTTTTCCTTATGACTGTTATCTCTTTTTTGACAGTAATTATGCTAGGTACAGAATAGGTTGATGATAGCTTTCTCCTCACAGTTCGTAGGTATATTTTACTGTCTTCTAACTTCTATTACTGTTGTTAAAAAGTCTGACATGATTTAACTGTTGTTAATTTTTGGTCATCTCTTTTATCATTCTGGCTGCTTGAATGATCTTTTCCTAATCTTTGATGTTCTTGAGTGTCAGTAGGATGCATGTAAAGGTGTCCCTTTTTATTTAACCTCTTAAGATTTGTTGCGTGATATTTATTCATTCTGGAATTTTTTTTCTTTGAATATTTTTCTTCTTTTTTGTTTTATGTTTATTATTATTGTTGTTGTTGTTATTTTTAGGTTTTTGTCATAGACCACATGCACTCACCAGAAAGACAGTGAGAGGGAAAGTACTGGGAGAAAGGGGTGGCCTTAAGGAAATCCCTTCTCCATTCTCCTCCTGGACATCTTGGGCACACATGCTGATGTGCCCAGCATGATTTTCAATCCACCAGGTCCAGGAATCAAACCATGGTGGCCATGTGGGAGTTCAGTGCCTTAACCACCATACCACCTGCTATTCTCCAAAATTTTTTGTATTCTCTCTTTTTTTTTTTTTTTTTTCCCGCTCTGCAACTTTAGTTAGGTATGTATCAGTCTTTTTGTTTAGTCTCTAATTTGTTTTACCTTCTTTTCTTTTCTGTCTCCTTAACCACCTTACCTACATTCTGAATAAAATTTTCAAACATAGGGGACCACAGTTAAGAGTCCCAGAAAGTGGCTAGCTTTCTCATTTTTTATCTGTCCCTCTCTGTTCAAAAATAATAAATAAAATTGAGTAAATAATTCTTTTAAAAATGTTCAGACATATTTTCTAGCTCATTAATTTCATTTTCAATTGTGTTTGAACTGCTATTTAATTGAACTTAGAAGTTTTTCTTCCAATGGTTATTCCCAACTATTCCTTTTTTTTTTTCTTTTTTTAATTTGCTACGGAATGTGAAAGGTCACCAGAGAAAGAAAGAGAGAAAGGGGGGGAAAGCGACAGCATCCCCCATGTACCCCCATGGAGGATGGTCACAGCATAATCTCTTCTCCTTTTTCACTCCCTTCTGTATTTGGGGCTTGCAAGCACATATGCCCGGCATGGTTTTGAAACCAATAAGTCCAGGGCTCGACTGGACCATTGTAGTCGGCCATGGGAGATCCAGCTATCTTAACCACCATGCCCCTAGCTGGCCCCTAAAAAATATCCCATTAATAAATAAATAAATAAATAAATAAAACTTCTGTCTATTCATTTTCTCAGTTTTTTTCCCTTAGATATATTCATCTTTGTAATTTCAGCAAGTATTTCCTTGAACATTATTTATAATTTCTATCCTTATTTTTATTATCTTAATCTTAGTTCATCGATGAACTAATTCTAAGTTGATGTTTTCTTTCAACATGTTACTATGTAGGTGTAATTCTACTGTTTTTGACTTATTATTCCTTTGGTTTTAATTACATATATCACATAACTGTTGTGCCCCAGTCACGAAGTTCCCAAAAGACCACTAGGGAGCCGTTATTTTTAGGTTTTTGTCATAGACCACATGCACTCACCAGAAAGACAGTGAGAGGGAAAGTACTGGGAGAAAGGGGTGGCCTTAAGGAAATCCCTTCTCCATTCTCCTCCTGGACATCTTGGGCACACATGCTGATGTGCCCAGCATGATTTTCAATCCACCAGGTCCAGGAATCAAACCATGGTGGCCATGTGGGAGTTCAGTGCCTTAACCACCATACCACCTGCTATTCTCCAAAATTTTTTGTATTCTCTCTTTTTTTTTTTTTCCTGCTCTGCAACTTTAGTTAGGTATGTATCAGTCTTTTTGTTTAGTCTCTAATTTGTTTTACCTTCTTTTCTTTTCTGTCTCCTTAACCACCTTACCTACATTCTGAATAAAATTTTCAAACATAGGGGACCACAGTTAAGAGTCCCAGAAAGTGGCTAGCTTTCTCATTTTTTATCTGTCCCTCTCTGTTCAAAAATAATAAATAAAATTGAGTAAATAATTCTTTTAAAAATGTTCAGACATATTTTCTAGCTCATTAATTTCATTTTCAATTGTGTTTGAACTGCTATTTAATTGAACTTAGAAGTTTTTCTTCCAATGGTTATTCCCAACTATTCCTTTTTTTTTTTTTCTTTTTTTAATTTGCTACGGAATGTGAAAGGTCACCAGAGAAAGAAAGAGAGAAAGGGGGGGAAAGCGACAGCATCCCCCATGTACCCCCATGGAGGATGGTCACAGCATAATCTCTTCTCCTTTTTCACTCCCTTCTGTATTTGGGGCTTGCAAGCACATATGCCCGGCATGGTTTTGAAACCAATAAGTCCAGGGCTCGACTGGACCATTGTAGTCGGCCATGGGAGATCCAGCTATCTTAACCACCATGCCCCTAGCTGGCCCCTAAAAAATATCCCATTAATAAATAAATAAATAAAACTTCTGTCTATTCATTTTCTCAGTTTTTTTCCCTTAGATATATTCATCTTTGTAATTTCAGCAAGTATTTCCTTGAACATTATTTATAATTTCTATCCTTATTTTTATTATCTTAATCTTAGTTCATCGATGAACTAATTCTAAGTTGATGTTTTCTTTCAACATGTTACTATGTAGGTGTAATTCTACTGTTTTTGACTTATTATTCCTTTGGTTTTAATTACATATATCACATAACTGTTGTGCCCCAGTCACGAAGTTCCCAAAAGACCACTAGGGAGCCGTTCCGATGAAAGCACATAAGCATGGCTTTTATTCAGGCTCGAGCCAGGACTCCGAATCTCACCGGCACAGCTGGTCAGAGCTGAGAGCCCCCTGTGTTAGATGGGCTGGGTTTTTGTTTGGCTGCTAGAGGGAGAGATTGAGGGGTGCTGAGGAATGCACTCATTAGGTACAGATTGGCTATAGATTACAGGGAGTGTAGCTGTTTCTGGTATCTCTTGTTTCTCTCAGCAAAAAAGTTACTTTAGATTTCTGGTATCTCCTTTGATTCTCTCATTGGTCAGTCCCAGTGGGGTGATGGTCTCACGACTTTTTCCTATGAAATGGCTCCAATTCTCAGCAAGGTGAGTTTAACAAAATGGAGTTGCCCCAAAAGAGATGGAGTCACTCTAGCCCTTCAATAACAATTTCCACATCTGCTGTGCTTGTGTCTAATTTTTTCTCTTTTTTTCTTGACTGTCATGCATAGCCTTTTCACATGTTTCTCAGACTTTGTTTATGATATCATACTTGCTTTTAATTTGTGCCAGTTGAATAGTACCAACAGGTGAAATCTCTTATTTGTCTATTTATTTTAAATTTTATTCATCATTATTATTATTGTTAATTTGACCAGAGAGAACCAGAGGGGAGGAAAGTGAGAAAGCAGGCTGCCAGGTCCGGGACTCCACCATAGTCAGCCACATGGAGCCTAGTGCCCTGACTACCACGCCACCTGCCAGCCCCCAAATCTGTCCTTTAAAGTCAAACTGGACATGATCCCATCCTAACACTTTAGTCTTCTCATGGCTAGAATCTCAGCCTGAGCTTCCCATCCCTGTCACTATTTAGAGATCTTGTGTTGTGCTAGTCCTGTGACTTCAGGTCCATGACACTCCTGCTGCCCACAGTCCAGGTGATTTCTCCATCATCGTGGCCGAGTCCAGCTGTGACACCGGCTCATCTCTGGTGGCTCCCTGACTCTGAGACCTTGCTCCTCTTGCAGCCTTCTCCCTGGTATCCTAGTGGAGCCAATCCTGGCTGGCTGTAGGAAATAGAAGCAAAGGGTACCTGCTGCAGAGGCTACCCTTTTACTCCCTTATCTGCTTGATTCCTGTTTGACAAAAGCAGGGGATCCACAGAACACTTCCACCAACCTACAAGGTAAGCAATGCATCCAAGAGCCCATTGTATCTGACCGTATGATTCATTGCTTATTGACAAGATTATTCATGATCGAAAACAGAACTCTAGATTACTTAATTTCATACAATTTGTTTTTTTTAACACATTTGATAGTGTTTTTTTAATTCTCCTATTGACTACATTTTCTGTGTTTATGAATATATCAGCATTTTTTTGTGATTTGTATTTCCTTTTTCTTTTTTTAAGAGGTTTTTGCCTTAGGGTGCATGCACTAGCAAAAGAGAGACAGTGAGAGGGAAAGTGAGAAATCAACCCCCTAAGGGGGACAGCCACACTACAAACTCTTCTCCATTCTCCTCCCAGGATTTTGGGCATGCATGTCCATGTACCTGGAATGAGTTTCAAGCCACTGGGTCCAGGACTTAAACTGCAGTTGGCCATGTGAGAGTCCAGTGATGTAACCACTTTGCCATCTGCTGTCCCCAGTATATCAGTATTTAAATATTGCCTTATGTCTGCCATTTTATGCCTTATTTCTCATGCTATTTTTTCTAGCTAATGCCTTATAAACTTTTTATTTCTTTGTTTTATGCCTGTGTGATTTTTACAGATCATTTAGAGGGGATGAATGTCTTGAATTTTTTCAATCTATATATAGGATACTAATTTTCTTTCATTTTTAACAAGTTTATTTTTAATGAAATTTAATAATTACAGACTATGAAATGAAGGATGAAGTATCACACATACTTTTCCCTGTATTTTCATCTCATCTGCTTTTTACATATTTTTAAAGTGTATTTATTTCTTCCATGAGAGAGAGGGGGCTACACCCAACAGGATCTTCATGCCACTGTCCAAATTCAGCCTCATTCAGCCACAGTCACAAACACAGCAGAAACATGCCTTGCAGGTATAGGGTGACTTTGGGACTTGAGCCTAGGACCTTCCCATGTGACTTTAGCAATGCATAGTGTTCCATTACTGCTGCTTTATTGTACTAAAACTTCTCTATACACTTCTTTCTTGGGTAGATTTATTTTGAATTTCTTTTTCTTTTCTTTTCTTTTTTTTTTCCATTAAGATGAGTCCTACTTATTGATTCTCAATGTTTTTGAATGAGAATGCTGTTATCTGTATTCTTAGCATGGGTCACATATTTCTCCCATAGTTTACAAATACTGAAAGTCCTTTAAAAATTCTGCAGTCTGGGACCCGCAGTTGGCGTAATGGCTATGTCACTGGACTCCCATGTAGTTGCCTGTGTTTCGAGTCCCGAACCCAGTGGCTTAAACTCAAGCCAGGCTTGCATGCCCAATATCCTTAGAAGAGAATGAAGGAGAAGGGATTGCGGCGTGGCCATACCCCCTGGGGGGTGATTTCTCATTTTCTGTCTCTCTGTCTCTGTCTTTCTGGTGAGTGCTTCTCTTTGCTATAGGGCATTAAGTATCGTGTCAGAGCCTGTTGCACGCAATATAGTTTGTTAGTTTTTACTGAGCAGTTCCTTAGTTTTCTATTACTGTTATAACAGAGTACCATAAACTGTTTGAATTTATTTATTTTACTTATTTTTTTGGAGAGGTTTTTTTTTTTTTTTCTCTTTGCTATAGGGCACATGTGCTTGCCAGAAAGACAGAGAGAGAGAGAGACAGAAAGGGAGAAATCAGCCCCCCACCCAGCCACCCAGGAGAGATGGCCATGCTGCAATCTCTTCTCCATTCTCTTCTTGGGATCTTGGGCATGCACAATCACACGCCTAGTGTGAGTTTAAGCCATGGGGTCCAGGACTTAAACTGCAGACCACTACATGGGAGTCCAGTGACATAGTCCCAACTGATTGATCACAGCAGAAAAAGAGTCTCCGCTTCTATTGACACAAATAATTAAATTGGGCCCACCTAGATGATTCAGGACAATTTCCCCATCTCAAGGTCCTTAATTTAAGCACAGCTTTAAGAAGTCCTTTTGTTGTGTAAGGTTACATATTTACTATTCAAAAATTAGAAAGTGAGCATATTTGAGTAAGAGGGCCTACCACATAATTAATAAGTTTTTTTTCTAATTTTTATTTATTTTTATTTTTTGCCAGAGGATGTGTGGACTCACTGAAGAGAGATAAAAGGTACAGAAGGGGGAGAGAGATAGAAAGTTAGCAAGCACCCCATGGAGAATGGTCACATTGCAATTCCTTCTCCATTTCTTCCTCCTTTCAGAATTTTGGGCACACATGCACACATGCCCAGTATGTTTTTCAGGCTACTGAGTCTGGACTTCAACCATGCAGTGGGATCCAGTGGCCTTAACCACCATGTAACAGCTGACCCAAAAAGTTATTGTTAAGAATAGAATAAAGGCCTACTGGCATATGCTACTGAAATACTAAACTCCACAGGCTGGGAATGCATGGAAAACCTGGGTCCTTTTTCTGGTCCAACCTGGAGGGCAGACACAGTAAGATGTACTTGTAATCTCAGCAGCTCTGGAGGCTGAGGCAGGAGTATCAGGAGCTCAAGACTGCCCTAACCAACAAGCCAGACCTTGACTAAAAGAGAGCCAGCATGGTAGTACATGTCTATAGTTCCAGCTGAGCTATGGAGACAGGAGGATCACACAGAGAGAACTTGGCTTAAAGAAAGAAGAAGATAACCAATAACCATATGGGCCCACTAATATATCTTATATTTATGAATAAACATAGATTATCTTATTTTCCCTCTATCTTGAAACATTTAGTTATTTGAACATCCTAGAAATTATTTCATTATTTCCAACCAATTATCCCAATCTACATTAAAAAAAATTAAAACAGGGGACCAGCAGATGGTGTAACGGTTATATTGCTGGACTCCCACCTAGTAAACCATGGTTCAAGTCCTGGACCCAGTGTCTTAAAACTCACACTGGGCGTGTGTGCGTGAGTGCCCAAAATCCCAAGAGGAAAATGGAAGACAAGGGATTTTGGCATGGCCATTTCCCTTGGAGGGGGGGAGTAATTTCTCGCTTTCTGTCTTTCCCTCTCTCTGTTTCTCTGGCAAGTTCATAAGATCTATAGCAAAAATCTCTCTTAAATAAAAAAAAAAGATTAAAATAGTAAAGCAATGGAATTATGAGACCACTTAGGATGATATGTCAGTGAAATAATTAGTTCTCAGTCTTCTTATTATGTTGCTGAAAGATTTCAGTATGTTTCAAAATGTATTTCAAAGTTGGAGATATATTTTTTCAAATCTTTAAGGTTATTTTTTTAGCTTTCATTAAATATCAATGAAAATTTGGGATTTTTCTAATTTTTTGTCTATGATGCCAAAAGAATTACTGGCAAAGGTAAATATTTTATACTTATTACATGAAGCAGAAGATGAGTGCAAAATACCAGATAATAGCCCTCTACTTTCAAATGATAATGGTTAAATTGACCATAAGCAAAATCTCAGATGAGCCTTAAGAGCTCAATGTCCTAGAGTTTCCTCAGACTCAAGAATCAATGTGTGAACAATACATTTCTAAGTAAAAAGAGACCCAAACCCAGACCTTTTCTTGTGGCCTCAGTATCACAGACCATGGCTAGCTTTCTTTGTTTTGTGTAATTAATTTTTTTTGAGAGGCATTAATTGTAGATAATTTTCTCTGCTTTCTGAATCTATGTATTGTTATTGAATTAATTAATCATCTATACTTTCTCCTTATTTGTTTTCCTTTTTAATTTTCTCATCGAGGATTACTGTTTTTTACTCCTCCCTCCCCTTATTTTTATTTGTCAGTGGGTATGTGTGCTCACGGGAGAGCCGGAGAAAGCACCTCACAATGATGTGTGGTCATGCCACACACTCTTCTCCATTTCTTCATACTGTGGGGATGTGGGGCATGCAACCACATGCACCTGGCTTGTTTTTTAAGCCACCAGGGCTGAGAGTCAAACCACAATTGGCCAAGAGGTGAACAGTTTCCTTAACCACAAGGCTATGATACTAGCCCTCCATATTGTTTTTTTTTAATCTTATACATAATTAACAAGAGCAATTGACTATATCTTTTCCCAAGATATCATTGTTTAAATAAGAAAACCAAAGATTTTTTAACTATTATTTGTATAAAATTTCAAATATTTTTATAAATTAACATGCTGATTTATGCTTGAGTTTTGTAAAATAAAATAGCTATTTCAAAAATTAAATAACAGATTCAAAATAAGTGAAAGGCATTTTTTTAAAATCAATTTTATCATCTTCTCCTTCTACATTTGTCTTTCTAGGTCTTTTGCACAGAATTCTCACTAATGTGGTACCTAATGGTCCTGAGCAGTAATGACTCTAGAATACTATCATGTCAGTTGTAATATCTGGTGACCAATGTGGCAGCTAACAGTTTGGGCATGCGAATGTTCTTTGCAATGACTTTCCAGACTCCTTAAAAACTGAAGTACTAATATTTATCAGTTCTCAAGGTTGTTGACTTTGCCCTCAACTTTTAAAATATCACTGGATATGTATTTTTTGAAAAAATTTAAAATTCTGTAACATAATTACACGAGTAGATTAGTAATGCTGCTGTATCTGAGGAAATGTGAAAGCATTATTAAAAACAATTATATTGGGCCAGCAGGCCGCATGATGGTTAAGGTGCTGGACTCCCATGTGGCCTACCACGGATTGAGTCTCAGACCTGGTGACCTGAAAAGTACACCTGGTATGTGTGTGTGTGCATGCCCAAAATCCTGAAAGAAGGGAGGAGGAGGGATTGCAGCATGGCCATCCTCCCAGGGGGTGATTTATCATCTTTCCTATCCCTGTCTCTCTGATGACTGCATGTGCCCTATGGCAAAAACCTAAAAAAAAGAAACAAAACCAAACAAAAAACATTTAAAATGAATCTATCATCTATCTATCTATCTATCTATCTGTCAGTCAAGTGTTGCTTAGATTTGTGTGTTCATATATACATATACATGTGTACACATGTGTATATACATGCACACACATATACATATATGTATTTATATGCACAAAGTTAGGAATTCTGATTTTACTGTCATTGATTCCTTAGTGTATCACACAATGCTTGGTACATAGTTGGTACAATATAAATATAAATACTTAGTAAATGATTTCTCCCTCTCTCATTCATTATGGCCTATAGTAAAAATAAACAGATGCTATTTTGAGTCTCTGAAATACAAGTATCAAATATGACTAAAAATAATTAGCCAAGGGACCAGCAGTTAGCGTAATGGCTATGTCGCTGGACTCCCATGTAGTTGACTGCAGTTCGCGTCCTGGACCCGGTGGCTTAAAACGCACACTGGGCGCGTGTGCATGTGTGCCCAAGATCCCGAGAGGAGAATGGAGGAGAAGGGATTGTGGCATGGCCATCCCTCCTGGGGGGTGATTTCTCACTTTCTGTCTCTCTGTCTCTCTCTGTCTGTCTGGCGAGCGCACACTCCCTATGGCAAAAACCTCTCCAAAAAAAAGACCCAGCAAAGAACTGAAACCCGCTCTTCTGTATGACTTCCAACCTTGCAGAGTGTAAGGTCCGCCACCGCAGCTGGGCCTGTGTCTCCCAAATCCCAAGTGTCAGCAGGAGTTTCACAAGGCTTTTGCCCCCTAATACAGCCTTGTCATTTTTCCATGAAGGTTTTTTTGTCCTCCCCCCACCCCCAGAGAGATTTTGACTCTAGGGCACATGCTCTTCCCAGAGAGATAGAAAGGGATAAATCAGCCCCCAGGGTGGGGTGACCATGCCACAATCCCTTCTCATCCGTTTTCTCAGGATTTTGGACAAGCACGCACAAGTGCCTGGTATGAGTGAAGGTTTTTCATTTTTCTTTTTCTTTCTTTTTTTTTTTTTTTTGAGAGGTTTTTTCTATCGGCGGCGGCGGCTCCCTCAACTTTTAAAATATCACTGGATATGTATTTTTTGAAAAAATTTAAAATTCTGTAACATAATTACACGAGTAGATTAGTAATGCTGCTGTATCTGAGGAAATGTGAAAGCATTATTAAAAACAATTATATTGGGCCAGCAGGCCGCATGATGGTTAAGGTGCTGGACTCCCATGTGGCCTACCACGGATTGAGTCTCAGACCTGGTGACCTGAAAAGTACACCTGGTATGTGTGTGTGTGCATGCCCAAAATCCTGAAAGAAGGGAGGAGGAGGGATTGCAGCATGGCCATCCTCCCAGGGGGTGATTTATCATCTTTCCTATCCCTGTCTCTCTGATGACTGCATGTGCCCTATGGCAAAAACCTAAAAAAAAGAAACAAAACCAAACAAAAAACATTTAAAATGAATCTATCATCTATCTATCTATCTATCTATCTGTCAGTCAAGTGTTGCTTAGATTTGTGTGTTCATATATACATATACATGTGTACACATGTGTATATACATGCACACACATATACATATATGTATTTATATGCACAAAGTTAGGAATTCTGATTTTACTGTCATTGATTCCTTAGTGTATCACACAATGCTTGGTACATAGTTGGTACAATATAAATATAAATACTTAGTAAATGATTTCTCCCTCTCTCATTCATTATGGCCTATAGTAAAAATAAACAGATGCTATTTTGAGTCTCTGAAATACAAGTATCAAATATGACTAAAAATAATTAGCCAAGGGACCAGCAGTTAGCGTAATGGCTATGTCGCTGGACTCCCATGTAGTTGACTGCAGTTCGCGTCCTGGACCCGGTGGCTTAAAACGCACACTGGGCGCGTGTGCATGTGTGCCCAAGATCCCGAGAGGAGAATGGAGGAGAAGGGATTGTGGCATGGCCATCCCTCCTGGGGGGTGATTTCTCACTTTCTGTCTCTCTGTCTCTCTCTGTCTGTCTGGCGAGTGCACACTCCCTATGGCAAAAACCTCTCCAAAAAAAAAAAAAAAAACAAAAAAACAAAAATTAGCCAAATAAGTGCACAGATTTATTTAATTAAATGTTTTTATTTTGTGGTAATTATAAAGTAGTAAGAAATAGTAAAGAGAGGACCCTTGTATCCTTTACCCTCATTTGTAATTTATGGCAAACAATATGCAGCTAAGATAAGGTCAAGATACAGAACAATCCCTTCATGACAAAAACCCCCTTGTTACGTTTTCATAATGACATTTACTTTCTACCCACCCAACCTTCTTTTACAAGAATTTATTTTATTTATTATTATTATTTTAATTTGAGCAGAGAGAGACACAGAGATGGAGAAAGGGAAAGTGAGAAAGCAAATTGCCAATTCTAGGACTCAAACCACAGTCAGCCATGTGGGAGTCCAGTGCCTTAACCATCACACCACCTTCTGGCCCCCACCCAACCTTTCTTAACCCTGAATAACCATTAGTCTGTTGTTCATTTCTGTAATTTTCTTATTTCAATAATTAGATAAATGGAATTGTATGTATAGAAAATTTGATATTTGACTTTTTACATAGCATAGTTTTCTAGAGTCTTCCAAGTTGTATGTGTCAATAGTTTATTCATTTTTTTTAATGCTGAGTAGTTTTTCATGGGTGGATACAATATAGTTTACTTACTCATTCAGGCACTGAAAGGCCTAGGTTGTTTCCAGTTTTTGGCTATTAGGAATAAAGTGCTATAAACATTTCTGTGCAAGTTTTTGTGTGAACATAAGTTTTAATTTCTCTGGAATAAATCCTCAGGAGTGCAATTTCTGGATCAAATGATAGTTACATTTTTAGGTTTTTAAAAGGAAGTGCCAAACTGTTTTCCAGGATATCTGTACAATTTTACATTCTCATGAGAAATATATGAATGCTCCAGTTTTCCTACATCCTTGCCAGCATGTAGTTTTGTCCCTATTTTTTTTTTTATTTTAGTCATTCTGATAAGTGTGTAATGATATCTTATTTGGGTTTAATGTGTATCTCTCTGATGGCTAGTGTTGTACATTCATGCACTTATTTGCCAACTGTGTGTCTACTTTGGTGAAATATTCATGTTTTTGCCTATTTTATTTTAGTCATTCTGATAAGTGTGTAATGATATCTTATTTGGGTTTAATGTGTATCTCTCTGATGGCTAGTGTTGTACATTTTTTTCATGCACTTATTTGCCAACTGTGTGTCTACTTTGGTGAAATATTCATGTTTTTGCCTATTTTTTATTGGATTATTTTCTGTTGAATTTTGAGAATTCTTTATATATTTCAGATGCTAATCCTTTGTTGAATATGTAGTTTGCAAATAACTTTCCCAGTGTGTAGTGTGTCTTTTCTTACTTTTAGTATGATCCATCACAGTGTAGAATTTAAAAATTTTGATGAACTCAAATTTATTAATCTTTCCTTTTATGGTTTGTGTTACGCCTGTAAGAAGTTTGTGCCTATCCCTATATCCTGATGATTTACTCCCTTACTTTTTTTTCTTTTCCAAAAAGTTTTATAGTTTAACATTTACGTTAAAGTACTTGGTCCATGTTGAATTAGTTTTGTGTAAGGTTTGAGACCTAGGTTAAGTTTTTGTATTTTTGCTTTTGCTCTTTTTCCTATACATTCAATCCTTCTTACACTATTTGCTGAAAAGGCTGTCTTTTCTCTATTGAACTACATTTATATTTTTGTAAAATCAATAGGGCGTATTCATGTGAGTTTATTTCTGCGTTCTCAATTCAACTTAGTGATAAGTGTATCTCCCTCTACCAACACCACACCATTTTGATTGCTATAGCTGTATAATAAGCTTATTTGTTTATGTATTCTATGAGTCATAAGGGCAGAGATAGCAGCTCTGACAGATCTCAACAACGTGATCCTCCCCCAGGTTCAGCCAGCTTGGATCATGCGCATATGTGCACCTTGTACACAGGGATGTTTCCAGATGTGAACTAGATATGCCTCCCAATGTTGTGTTTTAACTGTTGAACTGCTATCCAACCTACTATGTAATGATTCCTAAAATCAGGTAGGCTGATTCCTCACACTTGTTATTTTTCAAAATTGTTTTAGCTATTGTAGTTCTTTACCTTTCAGCATAAATTTTATAATCTCATCTCTGTCAACAAAAATCTTGCTGGAATTTTTATAGGAATTGTGTTAAATTTGTATATATATTTGAGGAAAATAGGTATCTTTACTATGTTTAAATCTTCTAATCCATAGACACATTCATGTTTTTCCATTCATTTAAATTTCTGTCTATTTCTTTGTTTCTCTCACAGCATTTTATAGTTTTCAGGACACAAGTCCTATAAATGTTTTATTAGATTTGTACCCAAGTACTTCATATTTTTGAGTGACTATACAGAATATTACATTTAAAATTTTGGTTGGGACCAGCAGTTGGCGTAATGGCTATATCACTGGACTCCCATGTAGTTGACCATGGTTTGAGTCCCGGACCCAGTGGCTTAAACTTATGCCAGGTGCATGTGTGTGTGTGCCCAAGATCCTGAGAGGAGAATCGAGGAGAAGGGATTGCAGCGTGGCCATCCCCCCTGGGGGGGTGATTTCTTGCTTTCTGTCTGTCTCTCTCTGTCTTTCTGGCGAGCACATGCGCCCTATAGCAAAAACGTCTCGAATAAATAAATAAATAAATAAAATTTTAGTGTCCATATGTTTATAGAAAGTATATAGAAATATAATTAATTCTTAAGTGTTAATTTCCCATCCTCTATCATTGTTGAACTCTCTCATTAGTTCTAGTTTTTGTGTGTGTACTTCCCTAGGATGTTGTGCCTAGACAGTCACATCATCTACAAATAGAGGTCATTTTATTTCTCACCTCCTAATCAGTAAACAAGAAAAGCAAGGCACAGAATAGTCTTGTAGAAGACCAGGGTGACACATGTTGCCTGACCTAGGTAAACAATAAAGAAGGACAGCTGTTTGAGGAGGAACCCAACCAATATTTTGCTCATAAAATCAGCAGAATTTAGTGAGTAATTATGTATGGAGTTTGAATGACAGGAGATAAGGATATGACTGACTTCCCGTGTCTAAGTAAATAGTGGTGTCTCCAATAGAGATGAAAATATAAAAAAGGAGGAGCTGCTTAGTGGGAAAGAGGGAAATGTGCTATTTTTGGTGAATGCTATGGAATTTGAGACGTCTATGGAATATCAAGGACAAGCTGTCTAGCACTCAGCTGGATATTTGGTCTGAAATCAGGGGAGATGTCTAGGTTGTAAGTATAAATATGGAAGTCATCAGCATATGGCATATGGGGAGTAGGGAAAACCATAAGAGTGGTGACGATTCCAGGAAAAAATAGAATGAAAGGAAGCAAAAATCTCAAATTAAACCTTCAAGTACACAATATTAGAGTCATGGATAGAAAAAAAGAATCCACAAAGGAATCAGAAAAGGTAAGAGGAGAACCAGTAGAGTGTGTGTCTACAAAGTCCAGTAGTTTCCCCCATCCACAGTTTCTCTTTCTATAGTTTCCTTCAGTTATCTGCCGTCTATTGAGGTTTGAAAATATTAAATAGAAATATCCAGAAATAAACAATTCCTGAGTTTTAAATTGTGCTCCTTTCTGAGTAGTGTGAGGAAATCTCTTGCTTTTCTGCTCCATCCCCACAGGATATAAATCACTCCTTTGTCCAACGTCTCCAGACTGTATAAGGAAATGTCAAAAAGTTTATGGGAATGTAGAATTAGAGTACATGTTTATTATTGGTGTCAAAAATTTGAAATCTATGCATAGCTTTTTTGTAATAAACATTTTCTATGACCCTTTGTTAAATCCCTTGTTTATGTCACCTGCCTTTAGTCACTTAACAAAACTGGTGAAATATATATAACAAAACTGGTGAAATGGATATCCTTACCTTGTTACTGACCTTAGTGGGGAAATATTCAATCATTCATCGTAAAGCATAATGTAGGCATTTGTCAATGGTCCTTATCAACTTGAGGAAATTCTTTTCTATTTTTATTTTTCTGAGAGTTTTTATCAGAAGCGTGTGTGGAGTTTTGATAAATGCATTTTCTGCATCAGTACATATGATCATGAATTTTCCTTTTTTAGCCTATTAATATGGTGAATTGCACTGATTAATGTTTAAGGATCAAACCACCCCAACATTCTTGGACTAAAAGTCATTCAACATGCTGAATCATTGTTTTCCTGTATTTCTAAATTCTGTTTGCTATTATCGTGTTAAAAATTTTGTTTCTACATTCATGAGGATTACAGATCTTCAATTTAATTTTTATATTAACTCAGCATAATACTAATTGCATAAAATTGGGTTGGAAAATGTTCTGTTTATTTCTGTTTTCTTAGAGAAGTGCTATGGAACATTTTTTTTTTTTCTTTTTGAGATGCTTGATATATTAGTGAAAATTTTCAGTTCTTTAGATCTCTTTGTTTGGGAGGTTTAAAATTGTGAATTCAATTTTTAAAATAGTCATAAAGTATTTCTTATTTATTTTTAAGTTTTTGCCACAGAGTGCATGCACTCACCAGAGAAAGTCAGAGAGAGAAGAGGGAGGAAAAGTTAGAAATCACCACCCCCTCCACCCAGGGAAGATGATCATGTCACAGTCTCTTCTCCTTAATTCTCCTCTCGGGATTTGGGGCATGTACACACATGCTGGGCAAGCCACTGGGTCTGGGACTCGAACTGCAGTCGGCCATGCAGGAGTCCAGTGCCTTAACCACCACACCACCTGCGGGTCCTGGCATTTTAATAATCTAATTCATATTAAGTGAGATATGATAGTTTGGATATTTTAAGAACTAATCCCTTTCATTTATGTTGTCAAATTATTGTGTGTAGAGTTATTTATATTGTTTCCTTATTATCCTTTTGATCTTTAAGTTCTGTAGTGACATTCCTAACTTTATTCCTTATATTGTCTTCTCACTTTTTTTTTTATGAATCCTAACAGAGCTATACCAATTTAACCAACATTTTCCAAAAACCACCTTTTCATCTTTTTTTTCCCATTTTCAATTTTATTGATTTCTTTTATTATGTCTTTGTTTGGTATTTTCCTTGTTATCTTTTCATTATTGACTTCTAATTTGATTTTACTGTGGTTTAAAAACATACTCTATGATTTCTATTTGAATTCGTATGGCCTCAATATGGATAGAACAATTTTTCAACTTGAAATATTTTTTGAGATTTGTTTTATAAGCAGGATATATTTTATCTGACAATATATTTATGAACCCTTAAAATAATGTATTTTCTGCTCTTTATTCAGTGGCATATTATGTAAATGTCAGTTAGAATGTGCTAATTAATGGTCTTGCTGTGTTCTTCTATATCCTGGCTTATAGTCTAATTTTTCTACCAGTTGTTGAGAGAGGGATGTTGAAGTCTCCAGCTATGAGTCTGTCCATTTCTCCTTCAGTTCTGTCAGTTCTTGCTTCACTTGTTTTATAGCTCTGTTGTTTGATGCACGCACATTTCAAATTGCTATGTCTTCTTTGGTTGACTAACACTTCATCTTTGTTTAACGTACATGTGTCTCTCATAATTTTATTTGATTTGAAATCTACTTTATCTGCTATTAATAGTTGTGCTTTCTTTTGATTAATGTTTACATGGTATGTATTTTCCTCCATTTACTTCCAACCTGTCAATATCATTATATTTGAAGTGAATTTTCTTGTAGACAACATGTAGTTGAGTCACAATTTTCATAAACCCTTGGACAGATCACTCTGCTAATATCTGACTTTTAATTAATTAATTAATCAACTTCTAATTGCCAGAGGGCACATGTACTCACCAGAGAAAGAGAGAGACAAGAAGAGAGAGGAAAAAGGGCAAGGGGTGGGAGCCAGCAGGTGTAGTGGCGATTAAGGGTGCTGGACTCCCACATGGCTGACCATGGTTCGAGTCCCAGACCTGGTAGCTTGCTTCCTCATTTTCCCTGTCTCTTGCATGCACACCGTCTCTCTCACATGCACTCTCACACATGCAAGAAAATGTCCTTTGCCACATTTAGAAAGTTCTCACCCACTATTCCTTCAGGTGCTTTTTCAGTTCTACACTTTTTTCCTCTCCTTTTTTAGTGGCTGCTCTGCATATTACATTATAACTGTAAGTCTGTAAATTTGATGACATAACTATTACGTCTTTGATTATAATCCCATAGGTATAGGAAGCTGTTTTTATTTTTTTTTCTCTGTTGTTCAGGTTAAGTAATTTCTTTTTCTTTAAAAAAGAATTTTTTATTTAATTTTATTTATTTATTTATTTATTTTATTTTATTTTGACCAGAGAGAGAAACAGACAGAGAGAGAAAGGGAAAGTGAGAAAGCAAGCCGCCAGGACCAGAC
>NW_006159773.1:816104-829020 GCF_000334495.1 Tupaia belangeri chinensis
CATGTAGTTGACCATGGTTTGAGTCCCGGACCCAGTGGCTTAAACTTATGCCAGGTGCATGTGTGTGTGTGCCCAAGATCCTGAGAGGAGAATCGAGGAGAAGGGATTGCAGCGTGGCCATCCCCCCTGGGGGGGTGATTTCTTGCTTTCTGTCTGTCTCTCTCTGTCTTTCTGGCGAGCACATGCGCCCTATAGCAAAAACGTCTCGAATAAATAAATAAATAAATAAAATTTTAGTGTCCATATGTTTATAGAAAGTATATAGAAATATAATTAATTCTTAAGTGTTAATTTCCCATCCTCTATCATTGTTGAACTCTCTCATTAGTTCTAGTTTTTGTGTGTGTACTTCCCTAGGATGTTGTGCCTAGACAGTCACATCATCTACAAATAGAGGTCATTTTATTTCTCACCTCCTAATCAGTAAACAAGAAAAGCAAGGCACAGAATAGTCTTGTAGAAGACCAGGGTGACACATGTTGCCTGACCTAGGTAAACAATAAAGAAGGACAGCTGTTTGAGGAGGAACCCAACCAATATTTTGCTCATAAAATCAGCAGAATTTAGTGAGTAATTATGTATGGAGTTTGAATGACAGGAGATAAGGATATGACTGACTTCCCGTGTCTAAGTAAATAGTGGTGTCTCCAATAGAGATGAAAATATAAAAAAGGAGGAGCTGCTTAGTGGGAAAGAGGGAAATGTGCTATTTTTGGTGAATGCTATGGAATTTGAGACGTCTATGGAATATCAAGGACAAGCTGTCTAGCACTCAGCTGGATATTTGGTCTGAAATCAGGGGAGATGTCTAGGTTGTAAGTATAAATATGGAAGTCATCAGCATATGGCATATGGGGAGTAGGGAAAACCATAAGAGTGGTGACGATTCCAGGAAAAAATAGAATGAAAGGAAGCAAAAATCTCAAATTAAACCTTCAAGTACACAATATTAGAGTCATGGATAGAAAAAAGAATCCACAAAGGAATCAGAAAAGGTAAGAGGAGAACCAGTAGAGTGTGTGTCTACAAAGTCCAGTAGTTTCCCCCATCCACAGTTTCTCTTTCTATAGTTTCCTTCAGTTATCTGCCGTCTATTGAGGTTTGAAAATATTAAATAGAAATATCCAGAAATAAACAATTCCTGAGTTTTAAATTGTGCTCCTTTCTGAGTAGTGTGAGGAAATCTCTTGCTTTTCTGCTCCATCCCCACAGGATATAAATCACTCCTTTGTCCAACGTCTCCAGACTGTATAAGGAAATGTCAAAAAGTTTATGGGAATGTAGAATTAGAGTACATGTTTATTATTGGTGTCAAAAATTTGAAATCTATGCATAGCTTTTTTGTAATAAACATTTTCTATGACCCTTTGTTAAATCCCTTGTTTATGTCACCTGCCTTTAGTCACTTAACAAAACTGGTGAAATATATATAACAAAACTGGTGAAATGGATATCCTTACCTTGTTACTGACCTTAGTGGGGAAATATTCAATCATTCATCGTAAAGCATAATGTAGGCATTTGTCAATGGTCCTTATCAACTTGAGGAAATTCTTTTCTATTTTTATTTTTCTGAGAGTTTTTATCAGAAGCGTGTGT
The DNA here is from genome assembly GCF_000334495.1 of Tupaia belangeri chinensis. Lineage (NCBI taxonomy): Eukaryota > Metazoa > Chordata > Mammalia > Scandentia > Tupaiidae > Tupaia > Tupaia belangeri. The sequence continues at coordinate 817,704 of NW_006159773.1, forward strand.
GGAGTTTTGATAAATGCATTTTCTGCATCAGTACATATGATCATGAATTTTCCTTTTTTAGCCTATTAATATGGTGAATTGCACTGATTAATGTTTAAGGATCAAACCACCCCAACATTCTTGGACTAAAAGTCATTCAACATGCTGAATCATTGTTTTCCTGTATTTCTAAATTCTGTTTGCTATTATCGTGTTAAAAATTTTGTTTCTACATTCATGAGGATTACAGATCTTCAATTTAATTTTTATATTAACTCAGCATAATACTAATTGCATAAAATTGGGTTGGAAAATGTTCTGTTTATTTCTGTTTTCTTAGAGAAGTGCTATGGAACATTTTTTTTTTTTCTTTTTGAGATGCTTGATATATTAGTGAAAATTTTCAGTTCTTTAGATCTCTTTGTTTGGGAGGTTTAAAATTGTGAATTCAATTTTTAAAATAGTCATAAAGTATTTCTTATTTATTTTTAAGTTTTTGCCACAGAGTGCATGCACTCACCAGAGAAAGTCAGAGAGAGAAGAGGGAGGAAAAGTTAGAAATCACCACCCCCTCCACCCAGGGAAGATGATCATGTCACAGTCTCTTCTCCTTAATTCTCCTCTCGGGATTTGGGGCATGTACACACATGCTGGGCAAGCCACTGGGTCTGGGACTCGAACTGCAGTCGGCCATGCAGGAGTCCAGTGCCTTAACCACCACACCACCTGCGGGTCCTGGCATTTTAATAATCTAATTCATATTAAGTGAGATATGATAGTTTGGATATTTTAAGAACTAATCCCTTTCATTTATGTTGTCAAATTATTGTGTGTAGAGTTATTTATATTGTTTCCTTATTATCCTTTTGATCTTTAAGTTCTGTAGTGACATTCCTAACTTTATTCCTTATATTGTCTTCTCACTTTTTTTTTTATGAATCCTAACAGAGCTATACCAATTTAACCAACATTTTCCAAAAACCACCTTTTCATCTTTTTTTTCCCATTTTCAATTTTATTGATTTCTTTTATTATGTCTTTGTTTGGTATTTTCCTTGTTATCTTTTCATTATTGACTTCTAATTTGATTTTACTGTGGTTTAAAAACATACTCTATGATTTCTATTTGAATTCGTATGGCCTCAATATGGATAGAACAATTTTTCAACTTGAAATATTTTTTGAGATTTGTTTTATAAGCAGGATATATTTTATCTGACAATATATTTATGAACCCTTAAAATAATGTATTTTCTGCTCTTTATTCAGTGGCATATTATGTAAATGTCAGTTAGAATGTGCTAATTAATGGTCTTGCTGTGTTCTTCTATATCCTGGCTTATAGTCTAATTTTTCTACCAGTTGTTGAGAGAGGGATGTTGAAGTCTCCAGCTATGAGTCTGTCCATTTCTCCTTCAGTTCTGTCAGTTCTTGCTTCACTTGTTTTATAGCTCTGTTGTTTGATGCACGCACATTTCAAATTGCTATGTCTTCTTTGGTTGACTAACACTTCATCTTTGTTTAACGTACATGTGTCTCTCATAATTTTATTTGATTTGAAATCTACTTTATCTGCTATTAATAGTTGTGCTTTCTTTTGATTAATGTTTACATGGTATGTATTTTCCTCCATTTACTTCCAACCTGTCAATATCATTATATTTGAAGTGAATTTTCTTGTAGACAACATGTAGTTGAGTCACAATTTTCATAAACCCTTGGACAGATCACTCTGCTAATATCTGACTTTTAATTAATTAATTAATCAACTTCTAATTGCCAGAGGGCACATGTACTCACCAGAGAAAGAGAGAGACAAGAAGAGAGAGGAAAAAGGGCAAGGGGTGGGAGCCAGCAGGTGTAGTGGCGATTAAGGGTGCTGGACTCCCACATGGCTGACCATGGTTCGAGTCCCAGACCTGGTAGCTTGCTTCCTCATTTTCCCTGTCTCTTGCATGCACACCGTCTCTCTCACATGCACTCTCACACATGCAAGAAAATGTCCTTTGCCACATTTAGAAAGTTCTCACCCACTATTCCTTCAGGTGCTTTTTCAGTTCTACACTTTTTTCCTCTCCTTTTTTAGTGGCTGCTCTGCATATTACATTATAACTGTAAGTCTGTAAATTTGATGACATAACTATTACGTCTTTGATTATAATCCCATAGGTATAGGAAGCTGTTTTTATTTTTTTTTCTCTGTTGTTCAGGTTAAGTAATTTCTTTTTCTTTAAAAAAGAATTTTTTATTTAATTTTATTTATTTATTTATTTATTTTATTTTATTTTGACCAGAGAGAGAAACAGACAGAGAGAGAAAGGGAAAGTGAGAAAGCAAGCCGCCAGGTCTGGGACTCGAATGTGGTTAACCCTGTGGGGGGGTCCAGCACCTTAACCACCATGCCACCTGCTGGCGTGAGATTTCACACCAGGTTGAGTGATTTCTATTGTTGAGTAATTTCTATTGTTACATATTGTATTTTCTTGTTTCTTCCAATTTTCTAATGGGCCTATCCATTGAGTTTTAAGGTTTTTCTTTTTGTCTTTTAAAGTTTTAAAGTTTTCATTTGGTCCTTCATTATATCTTCTTCTTTTCTGATACTCTGTTTTTCCCTTTATTTTAAGTGTATTTTTAATTGCTCATTGATAATTGATAATCCCATTATCTCTTATAATTTTTGATATTGGAATTCATTGAATGTCCTCTTTATTTAGTTTCAGATATTCTTGGTTCTTGGTATGATCAAGTATTTCTAATTGAAACTTGGACATTTTGGATATTATGCTTTGAGACTCTGGATTTTATTTCAACTTGCCTCCTTTATCACTGTTCCAGGGAAGGGAAAACAGGGCAGTACCTTGTTACTGACATTTGAGATTAGAAGCCAAGTTCCCACTTGAATTCCATTGAGACTGAAGGGCTAATGGCTCCTTGTTACTGCTGGTCAGGGTTGAGAGTTCTGTTTTCCAGTGATAGTCCACTGAAACTTTCCTGGTTGAGAGAGGTAGGAGAGCCTTGTTATTGTCCTCCTTTACCATTACTTTCACTGGCACCACCCTGCTGGGAAAAGGGACCAGAAGACTAGGATCCCTATGTGGTCTCTCCAGAAACCATGGGAAGAGAAAGGCCCTTCCTACTGATTGTTAATGCCTGGTAAGGATAACAAATCTGGCCTACATTACTCTTTCTGATACTACCCTGGTGGCAAACTGCTGGTGTTAAGGCTTCTTACTAGCACCCAGCAAGGGTGCAAGTCCAGATTTTTCGGTCAGCTTCTGGTGACAGGGATTGGGATAGAGCCATAGTTTTTTCTGTCTTGATTGCCTGGAGTAGAGTAGTTGTGTAAAAGTGCTATGTTGCTGGACTGCCTCTTTCCTGATCTTTCTGCTAAAGAAGACAGGCTTTTGTTAGTGCCTTTTGTCTGTGACAATTACATTTCTGGATTTCTGGAAGATTAAAAAAAAAAAATAGGAAATTTACCACTATGTAACTCTTTGGATCCAAAAGCCTCTAGTCATTCTATTTTCTTTTTACCACCTTTGCAAGTCTTCTTGCACATGTTTTATAATTAACATCAAGGGTATTTAGTTACACATAGTGACAGGAAGAGCAAGAGTATGTGTACTACATCTTCCTCTAAGTGGAAGGCTCTAACACAGGATTTGTTGTTCTTGTTGCTGTTCTTTTAATTATTTTTTCTATTTAAAAATAGTATTTCCTTTCCTTTGTATTTATCTTGTTAAATTAAGTCTAAAAAAACCCAACCTCTGTAGACTCTTAAAAATAGCTGTGCATCAAACTTGTTTCAACACATATATAATGATCGAGTATTAAATGTACACTAGTGTTCTTTCATAAACAAAATGATACAAATCCTTCAAAAACATGCTTGTAAAAAGTAATTATGAAAGTAATATTTTTCTTTGCTAATAGATTATTATACTTGATAGGGTTTATTTCTGGAGTATATTTCTTCTTAATTAGCTGTTGCTATAATGCTAAAGAAAAACTTTCCCAAAATATAGTGGCTTAAAACTTATTCTCACATTCATGGGTCTTCAGCTGGGCTGAACTGGACTTCAGATTCCAGGCCGCTCTTTCAGTTCCTGTCAGAGACATGTGTCTCTCATCTCCTGAAGCTGGCAGCTTCAGGGGGATGTGGTCTGTTTCATGTGTCTCATGATCAAATGCAGCTGAGAGCATAGACACCATTTGAGGCACATTCTTTCCATAGTAGATCATCAGGTCACCAAACAAAGAACTGCAAGGCCTCTACATCTTGTTAACTGATGTCCCACTGGTTGAAGGAAATCACATGGCCAAATTCAATACTCTTGGGGCTGAGATTTATACCCTGTACACAGGGGGAAGAGAAGGGACTCATTTGCTAAACCTTAATACACACTGTCACAAGCTTTTTAAAATTACCTTGTTCTAGTGATGAAGGGGGGAAAACAATGCTAGCTCATAGGTACCAGCATCTTCTCCTTTTTACTCAATTATTTAAAATGCTGGAGCCAATTTCCTTACCAGAAAGCCTATGTTAACCCCATACTAGTCATTCCATGACCTTCCTCCCCATGTCTGGTCTCAATGTGGCTTCTCCCAGTGTGACTGCTGTTCCTCCAATTAAAGAGCTCTTATCTGTATGTCCCTATGCATTAAGGACAAAAGAGAAAATTAACATCCTTTTATTTGTTAGTGTGTATAAATGTGTGTGTGTGTGAATTTTTAATTTTTTTTTTTTTATTTCTTAGAGGGTGTGTGCACTTGTTAGAGAGACACAAAGAGAGAGAAAGTAAGAAAGCACTTCTCTTGGAGGATGGTCACTGCAATCCTTTCTCCTCCATCTTTTTTTTTTAGAGACTTTTTGCTATAGGACATGTGCGCTCGCCAGGAAGACTGAGAGAGACAGAGAAACAGAAAGCAAGAAATCGTCCCCCCGGGGGTGATGGCCACGCTGCAATCCCTTCTCCTCCATTCTCCTCTTGGGATCTTGGGCACTCATGTACATGCGCCCAGCATGAGTTTAAGCCACCAGGTCCGAGACTCGAACCACGGTCAACTACATGGAAGTCCAGCAACATAGCCATTACGCCAACTGCTGGTCCCATCCTTTTGCGATTTTGGACACACATGAGGCCTTGTGATTTTCAATCCAGGTCCAGGACGCAAACTGCACAATGTGCCATGTGGGACCCAGCTGCCTTAACTGCTCTGCCCAGCGGGCCCCAGGTGTGTGTATTTTTATGTTTTACACCTATGGCAGTGCTGTTTCTCCAAGCCTTGCTTTTCTGCTTTAACTAATGTGGCAGGGTAGTGACTAGAATTTCATAACTATTCTTTGGAGAACTTTTCCACACTCAACATTAAATTAAGTAGGTACAAGTCTGTTTTAATATTCTATATCCCATCACATTATCAATATTTGGAACACGAGATTTGAAACCTGACAAAATGTACTTTGTTTTAGGTATGTGAGTATGCGTTTTGGTGATATTTTTGATATAATGACAAAAAAAAAAGTTCCTCTGTAATATTTACCCCCAAATTTAATTATTCCTTTTGTTTACTTGAGTATTTCCACTTATTTTCATGCTAAGTCTCTAAATGTGTTCCTCTAGTTTGTGATGCTATAAACACTTATGAGACCAACCAACTGTAGGAGAGCAGAAGAACTGGTATTTATTTTTGCTTTGCTACTTCCCAGATTAATTATTCCTTTTGTTTACTTGAGTATTTCCACTTATTTTCATATGCTAAGTCTCTAAATGTGTTCCTCTAGTTTGTGATGCTATAAACACTTATGAGACCAACCAACTGTAGGAGAGCAGAAGAACTGGTATTTATTTTTGCTTTGCTACTTCCCAGATGGTTCATCTTGGGCAAGTCAAAGTTCTTTCTGAGGTCATTTCCTCATGTGTACAGGGGAACTAATGATATAAACCTCACTTGATTATTTTGAAGGTTGCATGAGATGATGGTTTTTCTTCCTCTGTGAGCAGGCCAGTCCTATTTGGTTATAAATTATTCAAAATACAAAGTGAATTGAAAGAGAATGGTTCATTTTCTATATTTGTCTTTATTCTGTGTTTCAAGTAAAATATTTGGGAATAAATGAGGTAGGCCTTTCTTCATCTAGACAGCTGAGTTGGAAGAGGTGGATGGAGTTGAAGTTCTCTCACATCTACTCTATTGAACATTTCAGTAGGAGAGTTCCCCCTATGGTAGAATTCCCATGACACACTTGTCAGCTCATGAGCCTTGATTTTGTCATCATGCAAGGCCTTCAGCACTTTTTTTTTTTGGACATATCCACTCCACATCATATTAAACATATTAAAAGATGTTCACAGTTTACTGTAAAAATACTTTTTTGCTGTAAAGGTAGAAAGCATTTTATAATGTTCCTTTAGATATTATTTTCTTCAAGAAATTTATTTAAATTTTTATTGCATTTGATTTATCAGTCATCAGTTTGTCATCTTAGGAATTCTTGAGCTTTGACAAAATTGAACTTATAAATTATTTAAAATATCCTATATTATTATACATTCTAAGTCTAACAAATAATGAGATTGATATCATGTTATATTTTGTTGGCCTCCAACCAAAATAATTTTTATTTTAGGCTCATTTTCATATATTGGTGGGAGATCAGATTGCTTCCTAGGATCTTTATAGTCCTAAGGCATGTAGTCTGAGTAAAAGGAATCCCAAGTCTGGCTCTTTGGTTCCATATTATGTCTTTCATAAATATTTCTGGGCCTGTGAAAACTTACTGCAAATTAATGCCTCAAACCTTTGCAATATCAAAATTCAATTTTCTTTAATCTATCTTCTAACTTACTGTGTTTAGTAACAGGATACTGCCTCTGCTCCAAAGATATATACATCTTAATCCCTAGAATATGTTACCTTGCCTAGAAAAGGAGTCCTTACAGGTATGATTAAATGAAGGATCTTGGAATTTTGTTGGATCATCTAATTAGTTCCTAGCATCTTTATAAAAAGAAGAGAGACACAAGAGAGCCAGAGATAGGGTAAGGACACAGAAGAATAGGTCAGGGTGATGGTTTCAGAAATTGAAGAGAATCACAGCAAAGAAATGTAGGTAGCCTCTGAAAGCTAGAATGGGCAAAGAGTAAGTTCTCTTCAAACACCTATAGAAGGAACTCAGTCTTGCTGACATTCTGATTTTAGCCAAGTGAGATTACTACGAAATACTAAATCTGTATTGCTTTGAACTACTGAGTTCCTGGTAGTTTGTTACAGTAGCAATAGGACACTAATGGAATTTGCGTCATTCACCCCAGGCAAAGCTCTTCTGTGATCTTAAGGATCCATCCCTCTGTCCTTGTTAACACCTTTCTTCCTTCTACTTGGTACCATGTTCTGTTTGCCTTCAACTCAAATTCCATGACCCTCTATGAGTGCTTCTTACATGATCCGCTTGGGGCCCTCTATGTTGCCTTTTCTTTCTCTCTTCTACACTGCCTTTCCTTATCTTCTTCCAAAGCACCACTATCTAATAGAGAAGACAGTTTCCTCTGTACATGCTCTGTGGCTGGCTTTGAGCTTGCCAGCTGACACAATGATCTTCTTATAAATTTCATGCTTTAACATCAAAATTAATTAAAAAATAGTATTGTTAATAATGAAATAATGTTTAAATTCCTTAGCTCAAATGCTCTCTGTCTCCACCTCCCTTTAGGGTAAAACAAAAGCTCTGCTAAGGTCTGTCTTTTTCAGTTTGGACCTTCTTTTCCTCTTGGCACAACTAATCTTCATTGGGGATACGCATGCTTGAAAAGCAGATCTTAACCACCACGTGGATTTGCCCTGGAGAATTACATTTGTCAATGGAGACATCTGCATTTGAATTCCTGTTCCGTCATTCCCTCCCTCTATGCATGAACCTGTGCAGATACTGATATGGTCCCGGGGTCTTGGCAGGATGGAAAGACAGGGAAACTATAAGAAACGATGTCAGGAGATGACAAACTCTTGTGAAGAAAGGCAAGGTCACAAATATCAAGGGTCTAAGAAGTGGTGGGTAAAGGAGTAGGCAGACAGGACATTTTTGAAAATTTGAACTCTCTTAAAATTTTCATTTTTAAAATTTTTAATTACAGTGTTCTTGATAGAGAGAGAGAGAAACACCCTCAACATTGTGTAATCACAGTGCAACCTTCTTTCTCCAGCCCTCTAGCTTCTCAGGATCTCAGGTGCTCCAGCATGTGTGTTTTCAGGCTGACCCGGGGATCCAAACCTTTAGTTGGCCTTGTGGCTTCTAGCCTTCCAGGGCACGGCATTACTATCATGCCACAACAAATGATGGCAGGCTCATCAGAAGGCCCCAAAATGTTTCTGAGTAGTTCTATCTGTTTGACTAATGAATGAGAACTCCTACATCCTCACTAGAGCCTGCTTACTTCTGTCTACTTTGCAGTTTTCTTCCCATCCCTCAATTCCCCTTTCTCGAATAAACACAGTGTCAGATCAGTTGGAGAATGAGCTATGAGTCTTTCCTTGTCAAAGGAATTGCAAAATCTCCATGTATAATTTTCTTGGTGCCCTGTGTGGTTTTAGGACCAAGATGCATTCTTCTCCTTTTTCATGGTAGAGGGGATAGAAATGAAGCAGAGCCTCCCTCCTATCCCTCCGGTGCCTGGAGTGATTGGTAGCAGTAACAAGGCCAGTTTTGTTACTCTCAGGAAAAAATTGAGGGTCCCTCATTTTTGTTTTTTCATATTGGATAGTTAACTTTTTGTCCTCAGCTTTGGTTCCCAATTTTTGATTCCAGGATCATAAGACAATTCCCTTTGGGAACCAGCAGTTAGCATAATAGCTGTGTCGCTGGACTCCCACGTAGTCAACCTCCATTCGTGTCCCGGACCCGGTGGTTTAAAACTCACGCCGGGTGCATGTGCATGCGTGTCCAAGATCCCGAGAGGAGAATGGAGGAGAAGGGATTGCGGCGTAACCATCCCCCCTGGGGGGTGATTTCTCACTTTCTGTCTCTATGTCTCTCTCTGTCTGTCTGGCGAGTGCACGCGCCCTATAATGAAAACCTCTCCGCAGTAACAAGGCCAGTTTTGTTACTCTCAGGAAAAAATTGAGGGTCCCTCATTTTTGTTTTTTCATATTGGATAGTTAACTTTTTGTCCTCAGCTTTGGTTCCCAATTTTTGATTCCAGGATCATAAGACAATTCCCTTTGGGAACCAGCAGTTAGCATAATAGCTGTGTCGCTGGACTCCCACGTAGTCAACCTCCATTCGTGTCCCGGACCCGGTGGTTTAAAACTCACGCCGGGTGCATGTGCATGCGTGTCCAAGATCCCGAGAGGAGAATGGAGGAGAAGGGATTGCGGCGTAACCATCCCCCCTGGGGGGTGATTTCTCACTTTCTGTCTCTATGTCTCTCTCTGTCTGTCTGGCGAGTGCACGCGCCCTATAATGAAAACCTCTCCAAAAAAAAAGACAAAATTCCCTTTGATGTCATGTTGCATGGCAATAAAAGGAGCCAAAATAATTGTCTGAGGTTTGGCTTCCCAGAGCAGATTCTAAAACAGTTTTGGGTGCAAGACATTTCATAGGGATCAAACACTTCTATAAAAGAAATGGCAAGAAAGCAGATTTGCATAAGAGAAATCCAACTATGATAAGAGGCCAACCCATTGGGAACTTTAGATTATAGATCATTCTTTAGAGAATGAAATTATTCAGGTCTTTGGGACCAGCAGATAGCATAATGGCTATGTTGCTTGACTCCCATATAGTTGATTGCGGTTCGAGTCCCAGACCTGGTGGCTTAAACTCACTGGGCATGTGTGCATGCATTTCCCAGATCCCAACAGGAGAATGAAAGAGAAGGGATTGTGGTGTGGCCAACCCCCCTGGGGGGGTGACTTCTCGCTTTCTGTCTTTCTCTGTCTTTCTGGCGAGCACACATACCCTATAGCAAATACCTCTCAATAAAAAAAATTATTCAGGTCTTTATACCCCACCTCACATAGTCACAGGGTGTGGGAAGCCTGGGTATGGAGTATGGAGTGTTCTCAGGCTCCCTGCAACTGAGGAAGACTTTGAAGGGGCTGAGAGCCTGAGAGTCTTTGACCATGGTCCCTGCAGGTGGCCTGAGAGCTGGAGACTCTGACCACACTCCTGTAAAGACAAAAATGTCAACAATCCAATATCAAAAATTTGAGGGACTCCCCCTTCTTAAAGGTAGGTTTTGGAAGTGTTTCTCCATATCTGCCACAAAAAAACAACCAATATCTTTCTTCCCTGACCCAAATTTTGCTAATGTGTGCATGACGAAGAATAATACAAGAAGATTTACTAAGACCAATTATTTGACTAATGGTTATGTCCTTTCTTCCCATTTGTGGAAAAGCAAACTATTAAGTTAAGCATGATTTTAAAGGAAGGGGCAGGTTCAGTGTGATTGGGGAGATGTTTACTCCTGAGCCTGAAATGATAAAGTAAGAAAGTCATAGCCAGTTCTCTGTAAGGTGGACAAAAGTGCCTGAATTCAAACAGAATTTACACAGAACATCTCTTATGGAATATTCTGGAAACAACCAATTTTTCAGTCTTCCAGAATATGACTAGTAATCGTGAACATTAATGAAAACTCAGGCTGCAAAGGTCTCCCATAAGTGGCCAATGGAAAATAAAATAAGTGTATTTTTCAGTGAGGCCCATGCATTCTCATCTATTTGAATGCAGATCCCTGCCAAATGTGGTCAAGGAGAGGAAGATATAAAGACGTATGTTTATATCCTGTTGTTACTCTCCATGCACAGGGGATTAATGTGGATTGTGCAAGAACAGCAATTAACTTTTATGTGTTCTTCCTTGGACTTTCCCTGATTTCCACAAAGCATTGGATGCTTGGTAGAATAAGACTCTTCTTGATAAAGAAATTTAGACCCTTTTTATTTTTTTGAAAGATTTTTGTTATAGGGTATGTGTACTTGCCAAAGAGACAGACAGGGACAGAGTGACAGAAGCAAGAAATCACACCCTGAGTGAAATGGCCACATGACAATCTCTTCTCCATTCTCTTCTTGGGATTTTGGGCATGCACACAAACATGCCTGGTGTGAGTTTCAAGTTACTGGTCAGGAACTCAAACTGCGGTTGACCACATGGGAGACCAGTGCCCCAGCCATTACTCTCCATGGTGGCCCCTTCTACACCTTCCAATTAGATTTTTTTTTTTTTTTTTTGGAGAGGGTTTTGCTATAGGGTGTGTGCACTTGCCAGAAAGACAGAGAGAGACAGAAAGCAAGAAATCACCCCCCCCCCCCCCCGGGGGGGGGGGGACCC
>NW_006159773.1:829051-865289 GCF_000334495.1 Tupaia belangeri chinensis
GCCTCAATCCCTTCTCCTCCATTCTCCTCTCGGGATCTTGGGCACACACGCACGCACACGCGCCCAGTGTGACTTTAAGCCACAGGGTCTAGAACGCAAACTGCGGTCGACTATATGTGAGTCCAGTGACATAGTCATTACGCTAACTACTGGTCCCCCAATTAGATTTTTGAATCACAATCATTCACAAATGTACAGTTGTCACTTGCCTTTATGTAGTTATATTTCAGCTGCACATAGAGTCACTTATTGTCTAAACACACTTTGTACATTGTGTTCATGGATAAGATGAACTATACTTGAGGTCTCCCTGAGAAGTCTGGTTATTCTTAGTTTGTTTTCTGAGCATCTTTGGGTAATTTTTTGTTACCCAGCAACTGAAAAGTGCTTAGTTTTGTAAAAAGTGGCTACTTTGGGAGAATGTTGGTCAGCCAGGCTGTGATTTATATGCCACATGCTTCAGGGTATGAGGCATATGTTAGATTTTGACAGATTAGTGGGAATAAATGAAAGGAAGTAGAAAAGAAAAGGAAAACTCACTAGCATACTGAACTCATAAGAGAAGCAATGTCACACAGCACAATAAGCAAATGGAAACTTGACTTAGCATTCTGAGGCCTCATTAAAAAATGAGTTGCATCTGACAGATGTGTAGTTGTATACATTTTTAATCCCAGCCATATGGAGGCAGAAATCTTCCTAAAGCAGTGCTATTTCAAGCAGTTACATCTATGGAAATACATTAGAAATAATGGGTCTCACTCAAAGATGATAGGTAAAATTGGGCAACTAGAGTGTGCTTATAAGTTTAAGTGAGATGCCCAACAAAGAATTGTCCATAAGGGATAACGGCTCTGGGTCTTTAGTAGTAACTAGATTACATGCGCTTTTCCATTAATTTTAATGAAAGTTATGTTCCTGAACCATGACATTGCAGTAACTGACTAAACCTTTCTATTTTTCTTTTAAAGAAAGATAGACCTCTATGTAGCATCATGAATAATGAAGATTTTATAACTGGGTATATTTTGTCAAGTAAAACGCCTTACCCTAAACCAACCTACTATCAGAGCATGTAGACCAGGGGAAGAATTCAAAGAGCTTCCTGATACAAAGAGGTCTGCTTCTTAGACCCTACCCAAACACACAAAGATCAACATTTGTAAGAGCACTGAGAACATTAACTTCAACAGCTGTTATACTTTTATTACTACTTAGTCACTAGTTTATTCAATTTTTTTGCTAATTTAAGCTACTATTAAACAGCTACCCTTCCCAAATTAGTAGAGTATAAATCAAACAGATTAGGCAGGTAGTTTGCCTTTATCCAAGAAGATAATCTCTGGTAAAGGGATAACAAATTTTTTTTTTCTTTTTTGTAAAGACTATCAGCACATAAAGCTTAATCTGTAATTATGTAACTTTAATTTTGGAGTTTAGAGACTGTTTAAATTTGTTTTTCAATAAGAGAGAAAGAGAGCTAGAGAGAAAGAGAGAAGCAAGCCCTTCAATGGGGGCTTCATGCCACGATCTACCCCCAGTCTCACCTAAGGGATCATGGGCACACAGACACATACACAACATGGCCAGGGAAGTCTTGGGATGCAAACCCAGGATCTTCTCCAAGTGGGTCCATTTGCATTACTACTGCACCACCACCGGATTCGAATTTTTAAGTTCTAAAAATATAACTTATATATGTATTATACAATTATACATTATATATAAATGATATATAATTTATACACATTATATATTTACATATGTGTATATAAAATGAAAACTGCAATAAATGCTAATACTGGCATGTCAGATATAAAAGTTCTATAGTCTGTTCTGAAGTTCTTAACAGTGCATATTAAGTTTTCAAATAATAAAAGATATAAAGGGAAGTAGTTTGTGGAAAAATAATTAAAGAAATAGAATCATATAGCATCTACTGCTGGCTGAGTGGCTTTTAACAAGTTCTTAAGCCTTTCTGTGGCCTTATTTCTTTATATAAAAAAGGTTACTCTTGTGAGATAAGGTGTATAAACCATGCAATACGATGCCTACCTGATAAGAACTTACTAAATGTAAATTTTCAATAAATAAAGTCCTATTACTAGATGGAATATAAAAAGAATATGACTACATCCATATATATATATATATATATATATATATATGCATATTTCATACATCATATATGAATAGACAGAAAACTTCAAGTGATAAGATTTTCTGTAGGTTAAATAGACAGTTTTCCATGTCATTTATTGTCTACTTTGTAGGAAAAATAATACATGTTGAGAGTCAAAATTTAAGGTTGAAGTTAAGATAAATATAATGTAGAAGAAGGTCAGCTTGCTGCTGATATAGCACCTTATACGGTGGCAGTTTGTTGGGGGGGGTCACTGAATTCTGGTTTTGTAAGTGGGAAAATGAGATTGGATACAGATCAGAATAGATCAGATTGTCTAGAATAGTTTCACACTGAATAAAGTTGTAAGAAATGGATATGTAAATCAAGATGCCAATGTGTTAATTTGCCTTCTCAAGTACTGAAATACTTGAACTCTCCACTGAGGGTATCAGTGGTGAATCAAATGTGTGATTTGGTGAGGGGAAAAGAAAAGACATTAGGAAATACATGGTTGTGAGGAGGTATAGCCCCTAGACCAGGGAAAAAATAACACATACTTTCTGTAACAAAGTAAAGTTCAACTTTCAAATCTTTTCTTCTATCGAAAAAATAATTAAGTTTATTTCTCTATTTTAAAGAAAGAGGGATCTAGGATCGTGGGCACATGCATGCCTGGTGTACTCAGGGAATCCTCAAGATATGAACCTGGTACCTTCCCATTTGGGGCAGACTTACAGAGATCCATATTTTACTGTTGCACCACCATCTGACCTTCAAATTTCTAATCAATTTACACTTTTTCCTGCTAGAATCAGGGTTTTTCTCTTTTATTCAGGCTAGGTGCAGATTGCTAAATTTGTGCATCAATTTATACTTCGTTTTTCTCTGAAGATGACTGTGGCTGATTGTGTTTTTCAAAGATGAATGTGATGATTCCCTCCATCTCACATGTGACTCGTGCTAGTCCTTCATTAGATTCGGCTCTCCATCCCTTTCAATCTAGATGAACCCTGTCACTGTTCTCATCAACAGGATAGAGCAGAAATGATACTGTGCTAGTTTCAGATGTACCTTTCATGGGCTTAACAGTTTCTTCTTCTTGAATATTTGAACAATTGCTTTTAGGATGTTTCTCTCAGAATCCAGCTCCCATGGGGAGTCTAGTTTTAAACTCAGCTGAGTTCCCAACTTCCAGTGTGGGAAGAGAGTCACCTTGAATGCCCAGTCCATGTCAGATGACTATAGCCACAGTCTCCATTAAACCACAACTGTATGAGATACCCCAGTAAAAAGATGTTAAACTGAGGGGAGACAAACCATGGAGCTGGGAGAAATAATAATAATACATTGCTTTAAACCAGTATTAGGATGGCATGTTATGCAGCAATAAATTTTTAAAAAATCATCTGCTGTCCCTCAAACTAACATTTGCTTCAACTAGGTTAGGGTATTGAGTACACTTCTTATTCTTTTATATTTGGTAATTCTTTGATTACCTTTACAAGCACTCTGTATTCATTGATGCAACATATATTTATTGCTACTACTATATTTTAGGTACTGTTCTAGAAATGACAAATTTTCTTCCTTCATAGATCTTTTATGTTAGTGAGGGAGACAGACAATAAACAAGATAAATAGGGTGTAAGGGATAAGAGGGAATAAAATAAAGCAAGTAGAAAATAAAGCATGCTACGTTGAGGGATGAGTACAGCAATGATGAATAAGATAAGAATCCATTTGGTTGTGTTACACAGTGAAATGGCATCATCAGACTTATGTATAACAGAATCATTCTGAATATTGTGTTGAAGAGAGCCTGCAAAGAGGTACAAGCAGGGAGACCAGTGAGGAACTACTATAATCATCCACGTAACAGCTGATAGTATCTTGGGGTACAGTGATAGTTGTTAAGTGTCAGAACTTTGGGATTTGATTTTACTCCACTTGAAATAATTTTTGCATAGGGAACATATTCTCACTGGAGAGAGAGAGAGGAGAGACAGAGACAGAGAGAAGGAAAGTGAGAAATCTCCTACCAAAGGAGATGGCTATGGTGCAATTCCTTCTCCTCCATTCTCCTCTTGGGATTTTGGGGGCACACGCACATGTGCCTTACATTAAACCACTGGATCCAAAACTCAAACCTCGGTCAGCCATGTGGGAGTTCAGCACCTTAAACACTACACCACCTGCTGGTCCCACAAGGTAATATATTAAACTGTAGTTATGCATAGATTTTGGCAGAAGACTGGAGCGTTTGGGGTCAGAGACAAAGGACTTTAATTACAGCATAATAACTAGCATACACTTCATGTTTGTGTTGCTTCTCCTTGTCTTGCCAAGTGCCTAAGATGCAGTATGGACAGGGCAGATGGTTGCGCATAACTGGTGGATAGGTGTTGTAGCTGAGGAACATTGTGCTTAGGAAATGGATCTCATTTATAGAAGTAGGCAGTAAGCAAATCTTCTCTTTTTCCTGAAAGGTGACATTGCTTCACCCCTTCAAGTGGCTTACTGCAAACACAGCCCTTAACAATCTTCCGTACGAAGAGTGGTCAGGACATTGTGTCCTTGACGAGAATGTATAGGGACTCTCAGGTGGTTTTTCTGGCAGGTTAAAATGAGAAGTAGTCAAATATGGATGGATTTTTAAAGTAAAGATTTTCTAAGGGCATTGATTAATCAGACATTTTTCTAAATAACCCAAACTTTTTAAAATTTAACTTCTCTGAGACCAATTTTATTTGCAAGTATTGGGAATATCTTAAATTTATTCCAGGCATAATTAATACGCTTCATTCTACCCAATTTTAAACCTTAAAATAATGTTGTCAGGTCATAACGTGATTGTAAACCCACAGATGAAAAAACAGATTTAACATTGGACTATACCTTTATATAGCTAGATATAGCTACATATAGCTATATGTAGCTCAAATTTGTCAACTGGTAGGATAATAACCTGGATAATATAGTTTATATAAACTGGAAAAATTATTATGTAATATTTTTTAACTTAAGGAAAAAAACTTGCAGATTTCACTACTTGAGTCATCTGTTTTTGAAAAATACTCATTTTCAAGCTCCATTTTGCACTTGTGCAAATTTCTGGTTATATCTTTCTCAGTGTTATAAACATCCAAATTTACAAGAGAATCCTTGCATTACTGGGAATGTATTTATTAAAGAATTAAATGTACAGACCTGTTATTTAATATACTACTTTATATGAAAAAGATAATTAAAATAATATTTTAACTATTGCATGTAGCATTTTAGCAAACAAAAATGTGGTCTGAATTTCTTGGATGAGTTTCTAAATCTGTGTGAATTTATTGGTTCTCCAGATTATAATTATACCTGGTCAATAAAGAATAATTAAAGCTCATACTGCTAGAGTATGTTCCATAGAAAAGCTCATTAATATGCCCATTGAAACATGTCATACTATTAGAGCATTACTTCATGTTGTGGTTCTCATCACTGACTGGACATGAGAATCACTCAGTGCTTAGGATACAATACAGAGAATACCAATGTCTCGGCCCCCGCCCTAGAGCATCTGATTCACTTTGGAATGGGCCCAGGCATTAGGATTTTTTAAAGAACTCTGTTGGTAAATGTTATGTTCGGTGAAAATTGAGAGCAACTGCTGTACTGAATTCCAAAATGCCACTTCCCCAAGGTCACTAGATGCTGCCTCGGGTGCCATGTCATTAGATGTATTGAATATAAAATGTTTTCATAGAGAAGCCCTCAAATATCCTGAGACTATCCTTTTTTCTTTTCTTGTTAATCTAATAATAATTTGTTTGCGCTTCTTGTGCTTTTTGTCTATGTGCCCTAAAGATTCCAAATCTAAAAACTTGTATCCTTTGCAAACTGCAGTATCTACCAAATTTTAATAAGAGGACTCACATTTAATCAGGCTGGAGGCTATTTTATCACTTATGGTCCAGTTGAAATTGCCTCCAACATTTCAATTTCCTGCTCTTTAGAAATCCAAAGCCATTTTTATTTCATTTCATTTTATTTTATTTTATATATTTTTTGCTATAGGGCATATGTGCTCACTGGAGAGAGAGAGAGTGAGAAATCACCCCTCAGGAGGAACATCCACACTGCAATCCTCTCCAAAGCCATTTTCAAGATTTCTATAAATTCTTGGAGGACAAATGTTCTCCAGTCTCTTTAACTTCTTGGCTCCAGTTGTCGCTGCCTGCTGCATGTGAATTATAGCCTGAAAATCAGTCCCTCTTGGTGCTCACACCTACTATCAAGCTCTTGTTTGGAATATACCTGAGTTTTATTACACTTCATCCAGTATTTTGTGGTGGTGGGGAATGTCATTCTGAGAAACTTCTAATGGTCCCTCAGTATACATTCTCCTTTCCTTTCTTTTAGTACTGTACCATCCTCTTCTCCCCCAACCTTTCTTTCCTAAGACATTCCTCTTCCTGAAAGAAATTTTAATGACAATTGTTATGATCATTCAAACCACAAGAAAAAAAATTTGAGCTCGACTTGGTATATATTATCCCATTATAAATATCATTATATAAATAAGTAAATATCACCTTAAGTGGCCCCAAACCATGGATCTTTGGTATTTTCTCACTGGAGAGAGAGAGAGTGAGAAATCACCCCTCAGGAGGAACATCCACACTGCAATCCTCTCCAAAGCCATTTTCAAGATTTCTATAAATTCTTGGAGGACAAATGTTCTCCAGTCTCTTTAACTTCTTGGCTCCAGTTGTCGCTGCCTGCTGCATGTGAATTATAGCCTGAAAATCAGTCCCTCTTGGTGCTCACACCTACTATCAAGCTCTTGTTTGGAATATACCTGAGTTTTATTACACTTCATCCAGTATTTTGTGGTGGTGGGGAATGTCATTCTGAGAAACTTCTAATGGTCCCTCAGTATACATTCTCCTTTCCTTTCTTTTAGTACTGTACCATCCTCTTCTCCCCCAACCTTTCTTTCCTAAGACATTCCTCTTCCTGAAAGAAATTTTAATGACAATTGTTATGATCATTCAAACCACAAGAAAAAAAATTTGAGCTCGACTTGGTATATATTATCCCATTATAAATATCATTATATAAATAAGTAAATATCACCTTAAGTGGCCCCAAACCATGGATCTTTGGTATTTTATTTTCTTCCTATTTTAAGATAAAATGAACAAATGTTGATGCAGCCAGTGTTGCCATTGCTGCTACCATACCCTGGAACCAGTTACAGACATCTCTGGCCTTAGTGTTTTCTGTTTCCACGATAATTTCTTAGGTTTTTGTTTGCTTGTTTGCTTGAAATTCTACTGTTGTTTCAGTAAGTTAGCCACTGAATGATTATAGAATAACTAAAGAAAAGATAGTAAAGGTAAATAAAAGATTCTGTGTCACTTGAAAGATTTCATCATTTATGCCATGAAGCGTGATCATTGTTACAGAATTAGAGCATGCCCTGAATGTCTACCTGTAGTTATGGTTACATCTTTTTAATCTCCATTTTCTTTTCTTACTTTTTTTTTCTAATTGCCAGGTCTGTGTGCTTCTTAGGGAGAAAGATGGGGATTGGGGGAGAAAGGGGAAAGCTTACTCCAATGAGGTATGGTCATGTTGCAATCCCTTTTCCATTTCTCCATTCTGTATGGGTTATTATGATTTTTGTTTAGGTTTTGCCATAAGGTATGTGCACTCATTAGAGAGAGTCAGAGAAAGGGAAAGTGAGAAATCACCCCATAGTGTGGGATGACCATGCCACAATCTCTTCTCTTTCATTCTCCTGTGATTTGGGGCACATATGTACACATGCCTGGCATGATTCTCAAGCTGTCAGGTCTGGGACTCAAACCACCGTCCAGTGTCTTAACCACCATGCCACCACTGGCCCCATCCTGTCAGGATTTTAGGCACCTGCACCTACACATCAGTGTTTTTTAAGCCACACAGGCTGGGATCTGAATTAAGGTTGGCCATGTGGGATCTACCTCCCCTACCCATTAGGCTAGAGAGCCAGCCTTTAATCTCCATTATCCATCAGCCAGAAGATAGAGGCTTTCTCATTTCCTCATCAGATAAAGGCATGACGTTTTGTTCAAACAACAGGTTAGAGATAAGGGGAAAGGAAAAAGTAGGGGATAGACTAGCTAAAGTGATGCTGTTGACATGTGTTCTGAGTGTGACCTCAGAAACCAGATCCCCTAGGCTCAAATCTCGTTTGTGATACTTAGTATTCGTGTGATCTTGGACAAGTTGCTTAACCTGTGTAGTCCTTACTGAAATAAAAGTCTGTAAAAGGAGGATAATAATAGCTCCCATCTTGCAGGGGTGTTATAAGATTAAGTTAATGCATGTAGTGTGCTCTGCATATTGTAAGTGCTAAATAAATATTAGTTACTACCATTAAGGAACTTTACTGAACAAGGTAAATACTAACTGAAATTTCAGTTTGTGTGGGCAGAGTCTGATTCATGATATCTTATCACCTCTACAATAATAATACCAATTAACAAAACTGACACATTTTATTATCCAAGAGAAGAAATGCAATCCCCTTTGTCATAGAAAATTTCCTCTTACCCATATTTGGTATGGATTCACCTACTAAAAATGAAAGTGGAAATTCTCAAGAACACATCTGTTTTGTCTTACATGTTATGCATTACTTCATACATACAGATAACATGTACTTTCTGTCTTTTCTAGCCACAAATATAACACATAACGTTATAGTCACATTTTACTCTGCATTAAACATCTGGTGTCAACAGAAGAAACAAGGAAAAGATTATTATACTGTCAGAGTTAATAATTCAGAAATATTAATCAGCTCTTACAATCATCTATAGTATATCATGCGTAATTGGCCCTTGTGAATTTTTATCCCTTGTGTCATTTAGCGAATTTTATATTTTAAAAAGCCAAACCAACCCAAACAGTTAGGTGCATGGTTCTCATTTATCTCTGATGCTGCGTTGTGGAAATTGTTTTGGAGTACTTAAGAGGAAAAAGCTCATCATTCTCCTCACTGAACCAGGGTTGAATGTCAGCTTGATGGTAAATGACCGATGACCCCCAAATAATGCCTTCACAGGTGGGAATGTTCCAATGAATATTTGCACATGAACTGGTAAAGGGGTATTCACAGCCATATCAGCATTCAAGGGAAGGCGTTATCAGTACATCAGTGTAAATGCCTTTGCCAACGCTAGCCCTGGAAGGAGAAAAGACTGTCTCTAACCAGCTGTCCTGGTGGAAGGCAACTGCAGCACTTGAAAGTCCACTGCATGCAGTAATAATATAAACATTTGAAGTTTCTTAAGTTTCCAGACTTACAGCTATTCTTTTGCTTAACAACAATTCTAACTTTCAGCTTTTGCTTGCTGCATTTCATGTTCCACACGGTAATTTCCTTTATTTTGCAGTGTAGCACTAACTTCTACCGTAATGCCACATTTGACTATGCATTAAGCATCTGGTATCAATAGGCTAAACAACACAGAAAGCAGGATTATGCTGTCAGACTTAATAATTCAGAAATATTAACCAGTTCTCATAATTATCAGTAGTTCTTCACGTGTAATTGGCCCTCAATGTGCATTTTGTTCTTCTGTGCAACTCTCTGCATACCAGTATAAGATAATAGTGCCTAATCTTTCATGTAACTAACGGAGTTAACTTGGCTAAATGAAATCAATTTGTCAGTGGTAGTAGTTCCTTGACACACACACAAAAATTAAACATGTACTCAACATGCATGTACGTTCTAACAGACCACTATTTTAAAAGAAAACAACATAGTTATTGAATATAGTAACAGATGAAGGAAGCTATTGTGTCTTAAGTACACCTGAGAAAGGAGGAAGGTCAGGTTGGACACCTTGCCTGTGCAGTTAAATATCTAGAGCTTGGTTTACTGTAAGCTTCAGTCTAAGCCATTTGCTTCCTTACCTAATTAAAACATGTTTGTCATCCGCTGCAACTCTTTACCTAGCTATAACACGCAGGACTGTTCAAACCCACTTTATACTTGGTCTTGAACGGCTTAATTAAAATTTAGACAATACGTCATTCTCCACACATGGCCTGTGTACAGATCATGAGCAAAAGCAAGTAGTTCTTGTTCTCATAACAGCTTTATTTGAGCACTTCAAGATGATAGACAGCCTACTTGTCCAGGCTAGACAAGTGTGTTTTTAAACAGTTTACTGATCGATATTAATGTTTTACATATCTTTGCAGCTTGCTGCTCTCATTCCTTGTCGTTTGCACTTCCTGTGCATCAATGTACCTGAGAGGAGTGACAGCTTTTCTGTCCTGACCTTTAGTCATGGCTGTGAAGTGGGCTTTGAAACAGTATAATATTGGCAAAAGCAAGTGCCAAATTGGAGTAAATGTGCTCCACATGTGGAAGAGAGGTTTATGACATAGTGAAGAGAGTGAACTCCAGTGCTCCTTCTGTTTGATTTGACCCTGTACTGTTCAAAGTACTTTTCATTGCTTCAGCAAGAACATTTTCTGAGTAATTGTGTCATTGACTGACGTGGAAAATGTTCTTGAATCATGGTGGGTCTGCCTGTCATTCACAAAAGCACACTTAGAGGGAACTGTGAGAACAAACGCTACTTCCTGTCTGATTTCTTAATAGTTGGTTGCATAAACTGGCCTTTTTTTCCCTCTCTCTCACTAAAATAAGGTTCCAAGTGAAGAAAAAAAAAAAAAAGGAAGTTCTTAGAGTACAAGACATATGGTTTCAGAGGTAAGGATCAGGAAGTAGGAGATATTTATGACAGGTCACTCATTTGACAAATCTAATTCCCCCGAAAAGAAGTGGAAAAGTACTTCTGTAAGAAAATATTTAACTTGAGGCCAGCCAGCAGTAGTGTGGTAGTTATAGAACGGGACCCCAGGGAGTTGACCACAGTTTGAGTGGTGGATTGAAAATCATGCTGAGCTCATGTGTATGCAAGCCCGAAATCCCAGGAAGATAATGGAGGAGAAGAGATTGTGGCATGGCCTTCTGGGGTGGGGGGTGATTTTGCACTTTCCCTCTCTCTCACTGGTTAGTGTACATGCCCTATGGGGGAAAAACATGAACTTATATTTGAGACACATTTTCCTCATTTGTGGAATGAGAATAATGACATTCAACTACAAAGTTTTCTGGGAATTAAATATAATACCCTAATCTTGATATATTGCATCTAACAAGTGCTTTATAAATTATGTTTGTAAACTCTTCTTTCCCAGAACTTATTAAAAATGAGTGCCCAAGTTGGATTTAACTCTTTTTATATTAACATGCTACGACTAAATTAAATGATTAAATATCACTGCCTAATATTAAATATGATGGATATTGTGTTCCAAAGACTCACTTTCCTTTAAACAAAGCCTTTAAAAAGTTTTCTGTTTTATGAAAAACAATTTTATTGTAACTTAGAACAAATTTCATATTTCTCCAGAGATTTTAATCATCAAGGAAACATTTTAAGAACTAACTTAGAGAAAAAAGAGTTAGGATCAAGATGGCCAACTAGAAGCTTGTTCAAAACTTGTCTCTGCCACAAAGACCAGAACGATAGATAACTATCTGCACTTTTAGTGGAAGGTCTAGAGAAGAAGATCAGAATTTAGCAAGGAAGAGATGAAAAAAAACTTTTAACAAGGAGGTCAGAATGGCAGCATCTGGGGGAAGCAAAGTGTCCCGCCAGAACTGGCTTAAGGGCTAGAAGGATTCCTCATTGCAGGGCAAAGTGAAGTGGGAGAGATCCCAGCCTTCCCATCACCACTGGGGACACTTGCAGTCCTAGTTACAGGAAAGGTCCACAGTTCTCAACTTCTCTGAGCCCAGTATAAGGAGTTGCTCAGAGTTCATGTGGGTGCTTCACTCTAGAGAGGTAACTCATGCTTCCTTCCCTTGACCCACCCCACTCACTGGGACTCAAGCTCCTATGGCAAAGCAACATTTGGAGAATAGAATCAGTTAGAGTGCATCCTGCCAGGGGTCCAATAGCCTCTGAATTGCCCCATCACTGAGGAACCGGTTATCCCACCCTGCTCACACAAAAGGTTCCAAGGTCAGGACCCCAGCCAACTTCAGTGCTAACTGTGATCCTGGGACCTGAGCCCACACACAGCCAGGAATCACAGGTATAGCCACAAGCAACTCTGCTTTCTCAGTGGGTTGGGTCTCATTATGTGGTACATTTTTCACTATGGCCTGAAGACATCACCCCTGCCGTACCTGTAGCTACCACTGACAATCCCAACAAGGGCCTGAGCTTATCTGCCCTGGGTACTGTCATAGCCACCACTGGCAACCCTGTCTACTCAACTAGCCCAGTATCTGAGCACTGTGTATGCTGTACTCTGGGACTTTCCATCACTAGCTTCCTCTTCCACACCCTTTCACATCTGCTGTAGCTGCTGCGGCTAGCAAGACCACTCCCTTGATTGGTCAGGTCTCTTCATGTCATGTATGCACCTGGGTCTGAGCTCACTGTCCTGGGTGTCATCACAGATGCTACTGCTGATGCTGGCAGTTCACCTTTCGGTCAGCAAGGTCCCCTTGTACAGCCCATAACTCTCCTAGGGCTTCAGGACACCAATCACACCCCTGTCGTTGCTGCTACCATGACAACCATAGCCCCTCCATCAGCAAGAGGGGCATCTGCATGCTGTACATACTCCACTCAGGCCTAAACTAATGACCTAGGCATAGGCACTGCCACTACTTACAGCTCTGCTCCCTTTATAGGGAGTGCCTCTACACTTTTTATTCTTCTACTAGGACTTGAGGATTCTGTCCCATTCCCTGGTAGCTGATGCCTCTAGCACAGCTGTGAAACTGTATCTACAAACACTCATAGTCTAAGCTGAGGCACTCACAGATACAACTGACATTGATTACAACTGAAGAAATTATATGAAGGCTTCACTACTGTTCCCATCCAGAACCAAAGCTAAAAAAGCGCCATAGCCAGCCAATATTAGAGGGCAAATCTACAAGAAAATAAGTCTTCCCACACAAAAATTACTCCATAATATTGGAAGTGACTAGATGTGCAAATACCAATGTGACTACCATGGACACCTGTAGTCTTATCTATAGAGGAAAGCCCCATAGTCTTCACAGACCTTAGGCCCTGATGGAATATACACCACATGGTGGGATCCCACCCATTGAGGGGGTAGAATTACTTGTGGCTGCAGCTGCAGTAAGCACAGAAGAGAGAGGAAGTGGTATTCCACCAGATGCACACATACTGACGTAGGGAAACACACACACACACACACACACACACACACACACAAAGAAAAAAAAAGAGAGAGAAAGAAAGAAAAAAAAATGGAAAAAATGACAACCTGACTCCTCTGGAGAAATATAATTCTTCTTCAGTAATAGACCTCACAGAAAAGAACATTTGTGAAATACCTGAGAAGAAACTATAATTAGTGATCTCAAGAAAACTCAACGAGATACAACAAATACAGATAAACATTCAACAACATCAAGAAAACAATTCATGATATAAATTAAAAATTTGACAAAGAAATAGATACAAGAAAGAATCAAAACCAAACTAAATAATTTAATAAGTAAATTTAAAAAATACAACAGATAACTTCAACAACAGACTAGATCAAGCAGAAGAAAGTTTCTGAATTTGAAGCTAGGTCTTCTGAAATAATCTAGTCAGATAAAAGAAAAAAAGATAAAAATAGCAAAGAAAGCCTATGGGATATATGCAACACCCTTATACAGGAAAATATTTGCATTACAGAAATTCCAGAAGGAAAAGAGATAGAAAAGAGTATGGAAAACAAATTTAATGAAATAATAGTCAAACACTTCCCAAGGCTTGGGAGAGATATGGACATGGACATTCATATTTAGGAAGCTGGAAGGTCCTCCAATAGGTACAACTGAAAAAAAAATCACTTCCAGGCACATTATACTCAAAGTATCAAAAGATAAAGACAAAACAATTCTGGAAACAGCAAGAGAAAAGTGTCAAGTCACGTGTAAGGAGTTCTCCATTAGACACACAACATATTTTCCCACAGAAACCTTCCAGACCAGAAGAGAAAAGGATGTAATATTCAAAGTGATGAAAGAGAGAGAAAAGACAAAAGCAAAAACAAAAAAACTGCCAGCCAAGAATACTATACACGGGAAAGCTATCATTCATAAATGAAAGAAAAATAAAATCTTTCAAATAAAAGCAAAAACTGAGGGAACTCATCACTAGGAGCCCGACTTTACAAAAGTAAAGAGTACTACATCTAGATGCAAGAGGAAAACAACTGAAATCATGAAAACATGTGAATGTATAAAACTTACTAGTAGAGCAAACACACAAACGAGAAAGAGAAAAATCACACTTTATCATTCAGATACCCATCAAATTTTAAAGGTAAACAATAAGAAAATCCACATACACATATAGGAATGATGTACATACAAATCAATAAGAAAACAATAAAATGATAGATGTAAGTTTGCAACTATCAATGATAACCTTAAATGTAAATAAACTCCCCAATGAAAAAATATATATTGGCCGGATAAATGAAAAACTAAAAACTAACAATACGCCGCCTATAAGAGACCCACTCACATGTAAAAACAAAACAAAAAGAAAGTGAAGTGATGGAAAAAGCTATTCCATGTAAATAAAAACCAAAAACAATTAGATATTAGATAAAATAGACTTTAGGTCAAAAATTTAGAAAAGAGAGAAAGTCATTATATTATTCATGATACATTTTTGCATCAAAAAACATAGAAAAATATATCATCACTTTTCCGATGACCCAGTATTACCAGGCCTAAAGAGAGAGAAAGACTCCAGTACAATGAAGGTTGAAAACTTCAACACCTGACATGGACAATCATCTAGACAGAAAAAATAAACAAAGAAACATTGGATTTAAGTTGTACTATAGACCAAATGGATCTAACATATTTATAGAACACCTCACCAACAGCTTCAGAATACACATTTTCTCATCAGCACATGGAAAATTCTCTAGGCTAGACCATATGTTAGAAAACATAACAAATCTGAAAAAAAAAATTTAAAACCAAAATTATATTGAGTATCTTTTCTGACCACAATGGAATAAAACTAGAGATCAGTAGCATAGACTTTGGAGATTATGCAAATATATGGAAATTAAGCATGTTCCTAAATGACCAGTAGATCAATGAAGAAATCAAGAAAAAATTTAAATTTCTTGAAACAAATTAAAATTAAAACACAATATAAAAAAACTATGACATGCAGCAAAAGCAGTATTAAAGGAAGTAAATATATAGCAGTAAGCACAATACATTCCTTAAAACATTAATTTTTAAAAATTATATATTTTGTATATAATTATTTAGCTTTATTTATTTATATTTTTAATTTCACCAGAGAGGAAAAGAGCAATAGAGCATGAGAATGAAAAAGGAGAGGAAAGTAAGAAAACAAGTCACCAGGTCCAGGACTCAAACCACAGTTGGCCATGTGGGAGTCTAGCACCCCTAACCACCATGCCACCTGCCAGCCCCATAAAAGGAAAGATTTTAAATAAACAACCTAATAATTCACTTCAACAAACTAGAGAGGCAGGAACAAATTAGACCCAAAATTAATGAAAGGAAAAAAGTAAGTATCAACTGAAATAAATGAAACTGAACTCCCAAAATAGTAAAAAAAAATCAATAAAACATGAAGTTGGGCTTTTAAAAGATAAAATTGACAAACCGTAAGTGAGATAAACTAACACAAAAGCAGATAAGACCCATATTAATAAAATTAGAAATGAACAAAAAGACATTAAAACTGATACCACAGAAATATAAAAAATTATTAGAGGCTACCGTGAACACTATAATACTGAGTGAAAAAGAGAAAAAGTGGAGGTATCACACTTCCTTATTTCAAAAAATATAACAAAGTTATGATAACTGAAAACATGGTACTGTTATAATAAGACACATAGATGAATGAAACAGGGGAGACAACTCAGAAATAAATGCGTGCATACAGAGCCAACTGATTTTTGACAAAGATACAATGAACATACACTGGGGAAAGGACAGTCTCTTCGACAATGGTGCTGGGAAAATAGGATATCCACATTCAAGAGAATAAATATAAGCCATTACCTCTCACTATATACAAAAGTCAATTCAAACAGAATTAAATACCTAAATGCAAGATCTAAAACTATGATACTACTAGAAAAAATATAGAAACTACTAGAAATGCTTGAATACATTGGTCTAGGGAGTTTTTTTCTTTTTAGGAATAATACCTCACAAACACAGACAACAAAAGTAAAGAGATGAATGGGACTATATCAAACTAAAAAGCCTTTAGACAGCAAAGGAAACAATCAGTAGAGTTATGAGACAACAGAATGGGAGAACATCTTTGCAGACCATTCCCCCAACAAAGGATTAATATCCAGCACATACAGGAAAAGTAAACAACTCAACAGGAAAAAAACAAACAAACAAACAAATAATCTGATTTCAAAATGGGCAAATGAGTTAAACAGACATTTTTCAGAAGACGATATACAAATACTGGGACCAGCAGTTAGCGTAATGGCTATGTCGCTGGACTCCCACGTAGTCAACCGTGGTTCACGTCCCGGACCCGAAACCCACGCCGAGCGCGTGTGCGTGCGTGCCCAAGATCCCAAGAGAAGAATGGAGGAGAAGGGATTGCAGCGTGTCCATCCTCCCTGGGGGGTGATTTCTCACTTTCTGTCTCTCTGTCTCTCTCCCTCTTTCGGGCGAGCCCTATAGCAAAAAAAAAAAAAAAAAAAGAAAAAGAAAAAAAAAAACCTTTCCCAAAAAAAAGACGATATACAAATATACAAATACCCAACAAGTACTTTGAAAAAAATAAAAAAAACTTAACCTGACTAATCATTAAAAAATATGAATCAAAACTATAGTGTGATACCGTATCATTACATTACTATACAGTTATTATAGCTATTATCAAAAAAGACAAAAGATAACAAATGCTGGCAAGACTGTAGAGAAAAAGATGTTCTTATATAGTGTTGATGGAATTGTAAATGAATTACAACCACTATTGAAATCAATGTGTATAAATCAATGTGTATATATCAATTGTAAATGAATTACAACCACTATCAAAATCAATCAGTCACTAAAAATAGAACTGTATGTAATCCAGCAATCTCATTACTGGGTATATATTCAAAGGAAAGGGAATTAGCATGTTGAATAGCTACTTGCACTTCTATGTTTATTACAGCCCTGTTCACAATGTCCAATGGGGTTGATAACAAATCAACCTAAATGTCTATCAACGGATAGAGAAAATGTGAAATGGAAAACTGGAAATAGAAACTAAAACGGAAAACAATTTAAAAAATTCAGCCATTAAAAAAAAAGACAAAACCCTGTCACTTATGGCAACATGAATGAATATGGACGACATTATGTTAAGTGAAGTATGGCAGGCCTATGAAGAGAAATACTGCATATCCTCTCTCAGGTATGAAAGCTAAAAAAGTTGATCTCACAAAAGTAGACAGCAGAATAGTGGTTACTAGAAAAAATGGGTCTTAGAGATTGGAAGAGTTTGAGTAATAGATAGAAAATTACAGCTAGATAGGAGGAAATGAATTCTACAGTTCTATATCACAGTAGGGAGACTACAGGTAACAACAGTTGTGTATTTCAAAATCCAGGAGAGAGAACGTTGAATGTTCTTAACACAAAGAAATGATAAGTTTGAAGTGATAGGTATTATAATTACCTTGATTTAGTCATCACGCATTGTATTGTATGCATGTATTGAAATGTCACACAGCATTTCTAAAATATGTACAATTACTACTTGTCAATTTAATATAATAATACAAAGCAAAATAATAATAATTGAGAAAAAAGTTCAGAAATATATATTGCAAGATAAAATCTTAAGACTTCAGATATGATACTTCATCAATAGTAACAGAATGTTTCAAAAGGGAAAGTAATTTGGGATAATTTATTTTTAAAATCCTTTGTTTCTGTTTCTTTTTTTACTCTAAAAGAAGTATATTGATCTCTTTCCATATGCCAACCACTGTGCTAGGGACAGTGAATACAATACAAAATAAAACAGCCACTGACTTCAAGAATCTGGCAGATTAAATAGCATTTATAAAAAAGTCTCAATGCATTGATGTAAGTAGGCTTGAGTCTTACTGGACCATGGATAAAGTAAACCTGATGTCACCAGTGCAGAAGAATACAAGAGAGTCCTCAGAAGCTCCCTGTAGGAGATATCACATAGACCAGGACTAATAGAAAAAGTAAGTAAAGGCATTCCAGGCAGAGCAGATGTGGGCAAGGCATAGTGCATGAAACTACAAGATGTACGTAGGGAAGTCCAAGTGTTCACGGGAATTAGGAGATGAAACAGAGAGTGGAGGCAAGACATCGAATCAGGTCATTAAAATTCTGGAAACTGAGATGCTGAGACAAGGGATTAAAGTTAACCCTACAGACCAATAGAGTATTTAGAGGGTTTCATCAGGGTAGCTAATCAGTCACGTCTCTGTGTAAGAGAAAACACTCTGACACTGGTAGTGAAGCCAAAATTGACAAGCATTTTGAGAATAAGAAGTGAAAGGGACACTGCGTGTAGACTTTAGGTGAGGAAAAATAAAGACCTGAATTAAGACGATAATAACATAGTATCCTACAATGTACTCTCACATATACCATACACATGAGAAGGCACAGATCTACTTTTACTTACTGCAGCACTATTTGGAAGTGGGAAACAACCTTACTGTTTTTGTTGGTGTTTAATGCAGATTTACATATGCAGGAGCTTGGTCATTTCAATGAGGATATCTGGGAATGACTGGAGGAATCAGAAAATTTTGTTTCTTCACACCCTTTCCAGTCATCTTACACTGAGGTTCCTCTCATGCAATAAGAGAAATGTTGCTGATTTGGCAAAGTAAATTCCATTGGAATAAAGTCTGAGGAAAGAGTACTTCCTGGCAGATTAGCCCTGCATCAAATCTCAGACTGTTGTTCTCTGCTCATGGAGTGATTTGTTATAAGAGTAAGGCAAATATATTGACTGTTAGCATGATTATTAAATTTTGTTCTAGAAATCCTATCTAATGTAATAAGACAAGTAAAAATACGCAATGAATATAGACACTGGAAATTAGCTAATAAGTATCTTTGTTATTTCACTTTCTATAAAACACAAAGGAATCAACAGAACTACTAGAACTAAAATAAATGTTCGATAATGTGGTATATTATAAAGTAATTACAAAAATATTGAATTTACTGTATAGTAGAAATTATCACCTAAAATAATGGGGAACAATTACATTCCTAATAATAATAAAAATATTTAGGATGAAGTTAACCAAGATGAGTAAAAATTATTTGAGGAGAACTGACATTTCTTACTACACAAAATAAAAAGAGTATAATAAATGAGGGAAATATAAAATTTCAGAATTAGAGGATTTACTCTTTTTAGTATGTGAATGCTACCCTCAGATTAATCGTAGTCATTGTGCATCTAATGAAAGTATTAACGGGAAAAAACTTAGGCTATAACACAATATTCTATTTTTTTTGTAAGCAAAACTATGCCCCAAATTATCAAGGCCATTCTGCAAATGAGGAACAATATAGATACATACCCTAAAAGACAGTTATCTTTACCATAATCAGTAATAGTCCACCTATTTTTTTTCTTTTTTTAGAAGTATTCTTTTTTATTTTATTTTTATTATTTTTAAAATTTTTTGCTATAGGCTCACCAGAGAGAGAGAGAGAGAGAGAGAGAGAAAGCAAGTCGCCAGGTCCAGTACTCAAACTGCAGTTAGTCATCTGGGGGTCCAGTGACTTAACCACCACACCACTTGGTCTTATTTTTTTTTTAATAATTGATATTACAGTAGTGATACAAATCAAGACAAGAGACTAGAGCAGTATTTGTAGTTGTATATTGAGAAACGTTAGGACTAAAGGTTATGTTAGGTATTGTTGGGACTACTCAGGATGTTTATTAATATGCACTGTGAATTCCTAAGAGGTTATTATATACAACAGAATTTGGGTTTGCTTTCAAAATTCTTTTGAAAACACATCTTGCCAAATAAATATTATTATTATTATTAGTTTGGGGAAAGCTGGACAGGAAACAGAAAGACATTTGTACCGTCATTTAAGTTCCACAAAAAGGACTTATTAATTCCTTTAGCGAAGGATAGATTCAATAAATGGAATTTAGATAACTGAGTAAAATTTGGAAATAAATTTCAGACACATTAACATTTAAATTAAAAAAATCTAAAAGCATATAAGTACAAGACATTAACATGAATATATATTGCCAATAGGCTTTGAATAAATGCCCATTATCAACCTCAATTATCAAAGAAACTAAATTGGTACATCATTTTTGATTTGGAGGATTCACTAAGATTAAAATATGTATCCTGTATTCATAAACTCATGAAAACTGACCACAAATATAGGTCACCTGTCCTTTTCATGCTTAAATTAATAAAGCTTCTCATTGTTTGACTACAGGAAATCCAATGTTTCACCAGGTTTCTCTCCCAAATATTTTTGGAATCTCCAGAAAAGGCTTCACATTTTTTTCTTTCTTTTTTTTTTTTTTTTTTTGGAGAGGTTTTTGCTATAGGGTGCGTGCGCTCACCAGAAAGAGATAGACAGAAAGCGAGAAATCACCCGCCAGGGGGGATGGTCATGCCACTATTCCTTCTCCTCTATTCTCCTCTTAGGATCTTGGGCACGCACACATGCACACGCACCAGGCGTGAGTTTAAGCCACTGGGTCCAAGACTTGAACCATGGTCGACTATATGGGAGTCCAGTGACATAGCCATTGTGCCAACTGCTGGTCCCAAGGTTTTATGTTTTAAAGATTGGTTCTGGAGGTCTCAATGTGGACCATTGCACCACAACCCTAACGCTAACCCTAATCCTAACACTGGCCTCTTCTGGCTCCCTTTAAACCACGAAACCTGAAAGAGGAAACAGACCACAGTTGATTTTCCTCAGCCTAATTGAGAACAAACTATGCCCCTTAACCAGATATACCGAAGACATGGGGCACTCAGTGATAGCCGGGAGAAGCAGTTTAGGTGGGACTGGAAGAGGAGTGAGATATCTTCTCAAGTCCTTTTTTTATGCTTTTGAATTAGGAAGTGTTTGGAACACAGGCCGCAATCCACAAAATCACACAATGAACTCTTTGGTTCCTGGACATGCAGCTCTTGCCATCAACTACCCACAACCCATCCCATGTTATTTAGAAATAAATCCCAGGAGTGGCTTATTTCTTCTGTAAATATTTCAGAGTGTATCTCTCCAACATAAGGAATCTTTAAAACATAATTATGAAACCTACCACACCTAAAAATATTATCAGTGATTCCACAACATCACAAAATGTCTAATGTCCAATTGTTTTTAAAAGTATGTATTAACACATGGGAAGAACAAATGCATATCACAGCATGAAAAACATGGAAACATTACGTAGTAGAAAGGACTCTCAGAATCTAGAGTCCTGGCCTGGCTACCACGAGTAGCCTCTTGGCAGCTTTCTCCTGGATGTTGTCTGTTGTCATGTCCCCAAGCTCTGTGGTCATGCTAGCAAGAGTACCCTTGAGCAAAGCACTCCTAACCAGGGAGTGGAAAGACAGGGAGAATAGGATCTTTTCTTACTTTACATTTGCATTCAAAAGGACAATTAAGTTTTTTTTCTCAGAATAAAAGAACAGTGTGTTCTCAAAGGTATTTAATGCCATGTTTCAGTTAACTTGTCTGCGTCCATGTCTATATTATTTATGAGAGAATGTGTAGTGTAGTAGCTGAGAGGATGGTTCTAAATCTTGACTTTGCCTCTTACAAGGTAGCCTTGGATAGGTTGTATCATTCCTCTGAGCCTTTGTCTTCTTTTCCATAAAATGAGATGTACAACATTTACATTTCAATTCCTGTAAGGATTAAGTAAGATAATATACATAAAAAGAATATCATAGTAATGGTTCAATACATGATAAACATAACAATGCTCTTTAAACTAGACATGCTGGGACCAGCAGTTAGCATAATGGCTATGTCGCTGGACTCCCATGTAGTTGACCACGGTTTGTGTCCCGGACCTGGTGGCTTAAACTCAGGCCGTGCGCGTGTGAGTGCTTGCCTTTTCCGCTGGGGAGTGATTTCTCGCTGTCTCTCTGTCTTTCTGGTGAGGTCATATGCCCTATAGCAAAAACCTCTCTGAAAAAATAAAAATAAATAAATAACTAGACCTTTTAGGTTGAACATGAATCAAGTTTGAACATGTACGCCAAAGAAGGATAAGTTTACTTTCAATCATTCATTAGTTAATTCAACAAGTGTGCATTTCAGTTTATAACATTTTCCACAGATAAGGAGGCCTGATGCCAGACTATATATCCTAACATTTCCTTTTCCATAAAATGCCTGCATGTAAAATTTTAGGCTGCTTTTACAGCCTGGCCAGATTTGCTTGCATTTCTTGCTTCCCTTTCTGATTTCATTGTATCAGTTCTCCCTGTACTCATTCATTCTGCCTGCCCCACCGGGCACTTGCTGTGCCTTCTACCTGCAGTGTTTTCTCCATGCATTTTACAGCTGATTTCTTACCCTGTAACTCTAGCTCAACTTCCAAGTCTTTTTCAGTGTCCCAATCCAGACTGGCCTCACTTTGGCATTTTTCCCATTTTCCTATATAATTTTCCAAATTGAATTTGTCACCTGCAAAAATTACCTTGCTTATCTGGTAACCTGTTTACCAAACACCTCCCACCAGAGCTCACCTGTGTTCTGTTGTTGTAGTTCTCGTACACAGAAGAGCACCTGGCCTTAGATGGTGCTCCGTAACCAACTCTGCATGGGTGAATGCATTGGTGGGCTTGCCAATGAGACCCGTGCTCTGGGAGCAACTTATTTTGTTTCCATTCTTAGCAATATGTATGTCTTTTAGGGAAGATTCTTTTAATTATGTAAGCATGTCTTATAATGATGTAAGCACAACACAAAAATTTCTTTTGAGTGGTTCAATTACTTTTTCTGAGAAAGCTGTAAAATAGGAAACTGTCCTTTTCTGCTGGATGTTGACTTATTATATTTTCAAGTGCAAAATAATGACAATAATTGAGGAGCCAGGATTATTTCTTGTAGACATATTATTAACCTTAGAGCTATACAATGGTTTAATTCAACATGACTATAATTTCAAGTGTCAATTTTCAAATGCATGAAGAAACTTTCAATTTATACATTTAGGGTTGTTTTGGTTTCTTTCTTTTCCTTTCCTTTGTATTCCATGGAAAAATTTATCAATCAAGAGGCCAAAAGAGGGGCCGGCAAGTGGCATGGTGGTTAAAGGAGCTGGATTCCCACATGGCTAACCATAGTTCAGGTCCTGGACCTGGTGGCTTGCTTTCGTGCTTTCTCTCTCTCTCTCTCTCTCTCTCTGCCTCTGTCTGATCAAATGAAATAATCATAATAATGACAAATGGAAATAAATAATAATTCTTTAAAAAAAAAAGAGGCCAAAAGAAAGATGATTTTAAAACATTCTGGGATGGTTGTACACAGTTAATTTTCCTTAGCCTAAAAGTAATGTGAAATATTATTCTGAAAGAAGCTGCTCAAAGATGTTATTGTGTTACGTACTTGCCTATGTTCTTAACAATTCTAAACAGATATTCCTACCTATAGATAGATAAATATCAGAATAGCATTTCTCTAATGAGCAAATATAATGGAGGAAGGTGTTAACAAAAATATAACTCCCAAGATAATTTTTCAGCAACATGAAATGGAATGGACTCCTTTCCTTGTCTTATCACAGCTAGAGACAAGTTGAATCACATCAATGTTTAGTTGTGTGCTTCCTTTACTTTTTAAAGACATTCACTTCATTAACTTTATTGATTTTTGTTAATTCTTTGTTAAAGAATTTAATTTTGTTAACTAATTACATCACATATAAAATATTGTACGATATGTAAATATAGAGGGAATTCTCTTAGCTCGATATATTTATTGGCAAAAACACTTTCAGTTTTTAAAGCACTAGGACTGTTGGTGCTTTTATAAAAGGAGTTTTAGTGTTCCGTGTTAGTGCTCTCCCACTCATCTCACCGTGGGTCTTCCTACCATTCTCTAATGCCACCGCACATCTGGATGATGGCGGGTGGAGGGCCGTGACATATCCAGCACTCTTCTCTATCTTTCCCCTTTATATACCTTTTTCTTCTTTTATAAAAAAAGAACCATGCAGATGTAACTGTAAAATCTTTATTCTAATGAGAGAAGCGAGAGCTTGGGAGAACCCACCTGGAAAATCCTCTTACTTTTTTATATCTTTCCTGCGTTCTTTATGGAAAACGCATCAAGCTTATAGGTTAGGGAGGACTTAAATGAAATAGAAAACTAAAAATGAGGAAAATAGGGCAGCAACAAATCATAATAAAAATACCAGTTTACAAGAAAAGTTCAAGTAAAAGAAAAAACTCATAATAGTGTGAATTTTTCTGGGAATAATTAGTTCATTTGGAGTAATCTGTGATCCACCTTCAAAAATAACTTAGGGGATTTTGTTGGCTGAACTCGGCGGCCGCTGTGGACTGAGGCGTGTATTCGGTCTCTCACCGCACTTGCACCCACACCCGCGCTGCGGCTACTGCCATGGGGTCTCTTCAGTAAGAGGAATCTCCTGAAAATAGGGACACACAGACATTTAATTTGTGGTCAAATTTGATGAAAAAAGATGAAATTTTAAGGTATGGTGGTATGAAGTCAAAAACTCTCTCCCCTTTGTAAAATTAAGATGACTTTGATTTTATAGTTTCTGAGTTAATTAACTTTCGTAAAGATTAAGCTTGTTTAGCTTTTTTTTTTTTTGAGTATTTTACCAGGAGTATTTTTGTTGTTTGTTTGCTTATTTTTGAATTAACCATTTCAAGCTTTGAATACTTAATACTTTAGAAGGAGAACCCAATTTTCAATTATGCTGGCTTTAATAAAGCTTGAGTCATGTAAGATTTAAATAAAAGCTTGCTACCAAGACAATTGCCTTATTGATAGGTAATATTAAATTCCTTTAATTGTTGAAACCTGCTGTTTGTGGAAACTATAAATTCTACTTAACTGGAAAGCAAGGCAAGCTTCAGATTAAGGATACATTATTCAGTTTGGATAACATTATTTTGTGCTGTTAATTCAAATTTGC
Organism: Tupaia belangeri chinensis; assembly: GCF_000334495.1. Taxonomy (NCBI): domain Eukaryota; kingdom Metazoa; phylum Chordata; class Mammalia; order Scandentia; family Tupaiidae; genus Tupaia; species Tupaia belangeri. The sequence goes on from NW_006159773.1 coordinate 854,492, forward strand.
CCAAATCTTTATCTGTGCCTTTAAAAGTTGGGTTAAAAATAAGTATTTTGCACAATTTGGCCTAAATTATTAAGCTTCAGATAAAGAAACTTTTTCAAACATAAATTTGATTGAACTCTTTAGGAAAGGAAATAACTTCTAATCCTAGGGATCTTGTTTAGCCAGTAGCCCCACTTTCTGGAGGTTGTCAATGTAATTTGTGTTGTTAGAGTATAGTTTGATTTTTTAAATTAATTTATTTATTTTTACTATAGGGTGCTAGTGCATACCAGAGAGACAGAAAGCAAGAAATCACACCCACACCCATACCTCACACCCCCGGAGGATGGTCACGCCTCAATCCCTTCTTGCCCATTCTCCTCTATGAATCTTAGGCATGCACACACATGAGCCTAGCGTGAGTTTCAAGCCACCGGGTCCAGGACACGAACTGCAGTTGACCATGTGGGAGTCCAGTGATGTAACTATTATGCCATCTGCTGGCTCCTGATGTTTGTTCTGTAAAAAGGGAGGTAACCTTTCTTTAATCAGAAGTTTCATAGGTAAGTGGAAAGGTACATACTGCCTGTTCTGCTAGAAGATGGTTAACAGGCACTTAACAGAACACACGGTAAAGTCAGTTACTGATTATCGTAAAATTTAATGTTGCCCAACAGTCAGTTCCTTTCGTAGTTAGTGTAGGGTATGTGATAATTGGTTAGATCATCCTTGTGAATTGTATACTTTGTGTGGTTGATTTGAAAATAATTAAATGGGTAAACTCAAAATTTGTTGTACTTTATATGAAGTATAATGAATACTGTGGAAACCAAATTATACTGCAAATTTGTAGGAATTCCTGAGTTAACATTTAGTTCATCTACTGATAGGCCTGTTTTATTGAAATTTCTATTTGAGAAGGGAATTACCATCTCTCCCTTTGTCCAGATATTTTTAAATAATTACATTAAAAGACATTTATTAACCTAAAAAAGTAACTTTTTGGTGAAATTAGCTATCCTAGGTATTTGAGACTTTAGCCTTGGTAATCATAGGACAGATTTTTGTTCTTAATAAAGGGAATGAATGAGAAAATTGATAGTAAAGTTACTAGTGTTTATAATCAACGGAACAGGATTGGTGGGAATTGCTGGCATTTTCCTCCCCGTGACCCTCTCTTAGCTGAAGAATAACATTAATTGTTTTCTTACAAATTCAAACCATAGCAAATCTGAGTTATTATCTTTTAGCTAAGTTTAGTTAAGTATTAATATATAGAAGAAGAACTTAAAGAAAATACAACTTAAATCTGGAACTTAAAAGTTTAAGACAGTTGAGAAGGATTTTAATTAACTAATGCACTCTTCCCTAATGTGGATGCCAGGTGCATGAGTTTTGGTATCAGAACATCAGAATGTGAATTTTACTTTATTATTTATGAGCTCATGCCATGAGGACGTTATACACCCTCTCTAATCCATTTCTTCATCTATAAAAGAGAGATGATAAAATCTATGTGATAGGTTGTTATAAGGGTTAAAATAGCTTTACCTTGCCTCCAAAAAAATCTTGTAGTTAATAAGTGGTTATAATAATAAATACTAAGTGATAAATACCAGTATTGTTATTATTACTATTAGCTATTTGTTAAAAATTTTGTCAGACCATCTGCTAGAAATTGGGAATAAAACATGAAAATGATCATGCCATCAATTCTTTGCCTTTTTGGAGGTCAGTGTGGACCAGAGGTTTTTATTCAGGATTTCAGGAAGGGACATCAGGAAATCCTTAAATTCTATGTAGGATTTTGGAGCCTTTTTCTCTCCAATTCTATACAAAATTTTGGATTTTTAAATTTTTTTGAGAGATTGTTCAGCTTTATCAGATTAACATTAGGCTAATAGTCCCAAATAAATGAAAAACCATTGGTTGACCTAAAGGTAACTTTACAACAGATAATTGAGGGCCCTGCAAGTTTTCTTCCACGTCTGTTTTTTTTTTTTTTTAAGAATTATTTATTTAATTTTATTTATTCATTTATTTTATTTTAATTTGACCAGAGAGAGACACTAATAGAGAGAAAGAAAGAGGGAAAGTGAGAAAGCAAGCCACCAGGTCCAGGACTTGAACCATGGCTGGCCACGTGGGAATGTCCAGCACCTTAACTACCACACCACCTGCTGGTCCCCTTCTACATCTGTTTGGCGGCAACAACTTTTCTGCCTCCAGACATCAGGGAAAATGGAGGATTCTTTAGAACCCAAATACTAATTTATCACAAAATATATTTATTTCTTCTTCAGAAAATTCTTATTTATTTTTACCAAGTGTGCACAAATGCACATACCCATATTTAATACCACTGAAGGAGGACTTGATACTAAGATATTAAGCAGAAACATTTTCACTTTTCTTGAAAAAAGGGTTTTCCTGAATCATCTACATAGCATCATTAAGTGCCTTCCTGTACACAATATAATGACTTGGTGAAATCTTCCTGCCACGTTGTGAGTTCCCAAAAGGCAGGACTGGAATAGTAATATCCTTTGAACCCCAGCTTCTGACACAGGCTCTGCACACAGTAAATGGTCAATTAAATGTTCAGTTCTTAACTGAGATCTAACTGAACTGTACTAAATTATTTAGATGCAGATATGCATTTCTTTTTTATTTTTTAAGAGACATTTTTGCTATAGAGTATATGTGCCCCCTGAAGTCACAGAAGGAGAGAGAGAGAGAGAAAGAGAGAGAAAGTGGCCATGCCACAATCCCCTCTCCTCCATTCTCCTCTTAGGACTTTGGGCACACATGCATACATGCCTGGCTTGCGTTTCAAGCCATCAGGTCTGGGACTCAAACTGTGGTTAGCCATATGGGAGTCCAGCACCTCAACCATCAAGCCAACCTGCTGGGCCCCAGAAATGCATTTCTTATGAATGAAGCAGGATCACATCTATGAAATATTTTGCTTTCTGTGTTGCCACAGAGACAAACTTAGATTAAAAGGACTAATTAGCACCTACTGATTTTGATCTCATTTTCTTCTTTTATTACCCAGTTACAGGTTGACTATCTACAACAAGGGAGTGACAGACTAAAGGCAGAGGGCTGTGCCAACCATTCAAGGAAAAGGAAGGGCCTCGAAATCATGAGAAAAGAGTAGCAGCTAGAGAGAAGGGGGAAACTGGATGGGAGGAGCTGCCATTTGAAGAGCTGAGTCATTGTCCACGCAACCAGACATAGTATGTCACCAAGAGAGGAGTTTGTAACTTAGAGAATTACTGTGGTTTCAGTTTGCGTGTGATACTGACCTTCTAGTGAAATGATTGTTCTCAGAAGTGATGAGTAGTACATTTTACAGCACAACCATAAGCACCAAACATGTCCTCAGCCCTATCGTTTCCATATCCAAAGGGATTTTTGAATATCCCAGGATACTACTTTTCTGTTTAATTAAAAAAAAATGTAAGATTTATGTAACATTTATTTATTTATTTTAATTCGACCAGAGAGTGACACAGAGAGAGAGAGTGGAAAACAAGCTAGCAGTTTTGAAACTCAAACCGCAGTTGGCCATGTGGGAGTCCAAAACCCTAAACCATCATGCCATATGCCAGCTCCTAATTTTTAAAAATTCTTAAAAAAATTTTTAAATAATTATTTTATTTAACTTTATTTATTTATTTATTTAAATTTAACCAGAGAAAGACAGAATATGTGTGTGTGTGTGTGTGTGTGTGTGTGTGTGTGTGAGAGAGAGAGAGAGAGAGAGAGAGAAAGTGAAAACGCAAGCTGCCAGAGAGAGAGAAAGTGAAAAAGCAAGCTGCCAAGTCTGGGACTCTAAACATGGTTGGCCATATGGGAGTCCAGCATCCTTAACTACCATGCCACCTGCCAGCCTCTACTTTTCTGTTTTATTTTAAACCATAGGTGTGTGTTTGTATTATCTCTTCCATTTCTTTATCCTGTCAGAATTTTGGGCATACATAGACAGGGTACCTGGCATGTTTTTCAAGTCACTTGATCTAGTATTTGAACCACAATTGGCCCTATGGTATTCCATTTCCCTAACCACTAGGTTATGGTGGGGATTTTTTGTTTTTTAGGTTTTTGCCATAGGGCATGTGCACTCACAGAAGAGAGACAGAGAGAGGGAAAAGTGAGAAATCATCACTCTCCCCATCGGGGGTTGACCACACAGCAATCTCTTTTCTAATCTCCTCTTGGGATTTTGGGCATGCTTCTGGGGTAATGTTCAAGCCATTGGGTCCAGGACTTGAGCCGTGGTCAGCCAGCACCTTCATCACCACACCACCTGCTGGCTCCTATATTTTAAAATGTTATGCAAAAGTTGGGGGTAGTAAACTAGCAATTGAAAGCTTCCTACAAGTCTAACCTCGGATTGAGAATAATGGGAGGCCCTTGTATGGTGTTTTAAAACTGCTTGGGTAGGGAGGAGAGGGACTAGCTTTGCTCTACCTTGAGTGAAAGCTACACTCTTCAGTAGCTGGTGGACACTTGCCATTGTAGCTGCACACATATTGGAATTCACAGGCAGAACTATATGGCTTTAAGAATCTGAACAGTTGGGAACAAATATTCTCTTTGTTTTTGTCTTATATAAAAGCTACCTTATGACGTTTGGAAGTTTCCTTGAGTCCCATTGGTCTGGCATTTTCATTGTCATTTCATTAAGTTAGATTCCTGTTATCTCTTGCTTGGTTTAGACTTCAGGCCCCAAATTGGTCTCCTTATCTAGCAGTCGGTGTCTGTAGCCATTTTATATTCTCCTCCACTTCCCTACTGACAAATGCCCCAGACACACCAAACTACACTGACTTCCCCTTGACCAATCTGTCCTCACGGCCTGTAAACATGCTCTTATCTCTATTTAAAATACTCTTCCTCCCTCTCCCCCTCCATCCAATAGCCTGTTTCTGTACACGTCCTTTCACCTAGATATGACTTCATATTTAAGTTTTTGTTTCTCCAGGAAGCTGTCTCCTAAACACTCCCCCCGCGCCCCGCCGCCTAGGAATTCCCACTCTCAATACAGCCCTTCTGTTTTCCAGGTGTCTCAATAGCTATCCCATGAATGAATACATGAATCGGGGAACAGGTGACTATGTCAGGGTTCAAGATGGACTTTGCATTCTTTAGCAGGTTTTGTGTTCATGGATCAAAACTCACATAGCTCGTAAAGAAATTTCTGTTAGTACATTCTTTTTTTAATTTTAAATAAGAACTGAAAAGAAAAATCTTTAATTTTATCAAAATGCTATAAAAGTCATTTATAAACTATGTTCTTCAGGGAGATGAGTTAAATGTACTTTGTAAATGGGTTAATGTTGTATTCTAGTTATACTGGTTGTTCAGAAATTATTTTTAGTAATTACTCTTTTATTTTCAAAGTTTCCTTATTTAAACAACAAATAATATGATCATCCCATTTCTAAACACTTTGGGAATAATGGACAAAGAAGAACCACATGCATACAAAGAACATTTGTAAGATTTTCTGTGTTTTGGAAAATAGAACATGAAATGGACAAACCCAGGCCCATCCTGAGATGGATACCAAACTTGAGCCGTGAAATATTGCTTTCTTTGACTAAAAATGAAGATTTTTCCGCTGAGACTTCTCCCTCTAGATTCATTTCTAGTGAGTAGGTCTACCTCTGTCTCCTTCTCTCTATTTTTCTCAGTCTCTCATTGTCTCTCTGTGTCTCCCTGTGTCATTTACTTTTTTTAAAGGTGAAGTATTCTCTGGGCTCTCAAAACCCTCCTTTATTGTGCTAATCTGTGCTTTTCTCCATCCCATTTAGGAAAAGCGGGAACTCAGGCCTATCCTGAGATGGATACTGAACTTGACCTGTGAAATATTGCTTTTGTGCGACACAGGTTTTTCATTTTTTGCTTTTTAAAATTAAAATCTAAAGATTTTCTGTATTTTTCTTTACTCTTTTTTATTTTACTTTTCTTTCTTCTTTCCTCTTCTTTTTTTTTTTTTTTTTTTTTTTTTTTTTTTTTTTTGGGTGCTTTTTTGGGCACATGTGCTTGCCAGAGAAACAGAGAAGAGAGAGACAGAGAAACAGAAAGCAAGAAATCACCCCCCAGGGGGGGATTGCCATGCTGCAGTCATTTCTCCTCCATTCTCCTCTCGGGATCTTGGTCACGCTCTCACACGTGCCCGGTATGAGTTTAAGCCATCGGCCCAGGACTCAAACCGTGGTCGACTACATGGGAGTTCAGCGACATAGCCATTACTCTAACCGCTGGTCCCAATCTCTTCTCTAATTCTTTTTCTTTTTTCATTATCTTTATTTATTGGCTGCTCAGCCTCTACACACTAAGTGTCTAGCAGGTCCAAATGAATAGGATCCAAACATCTGAATATGTTTAATGTCAGAATATTCCTCTATTCCCACTAAATCTGATGCACAAAGAGTGAAAATGTAATGGAAGAGAAATTGTGGATCATCTCCTGCACACCTCTGAGCACTCAGACTGAACTTCAAGAATTAGGAAGAAATGCATCATCCATCAGGTGACTAGAAATCACCACAGGGTCACAGAAAACGAGAAAGCAAGAAAATGCCTGTCCTCCAAGGGAAAAAAATAACTCCTCTCCATCCTCAGACAGTACAAAGAAACTTATGGAAATATCAGATAAAGAATTTAGAATCTTCATAGTGACAAAGCTAACAGAGATGGAAGAGAAAAGAGCCAATGAATTGCAGAAAAGGCAGAAAGGTCAGGAGGTGGGGAAATTCTTGCAAGATCTAAAAGAGGAAATACACACTATAAAAAGGAATCAAATGGACCTGTTAGAGATGGAGGCTATAATACAGGAAGTCAAAACCTCCCTTGAAAGTATTAAATGCAGACTAGATCATACAGAAAATCAAATCTCAGATGTAGAAGATAAAATCACTGGCCTAGAAAAATCCACCACAAATACTGAGAAAATTGCCCCAAGAAATGAGAATAATATGAGAAATACTGGATACCATCAAACGTCCAAACATCTGGATAATTGGTATCCCAGGAGGTGAAGAGATTCATAAGAGCCGTGATAATCTATTCTATGAAATCCTGGAGGAAAACTTTCCGAACATAGAGAGGCATTCAAAGATTGAGTCCCAAGAAATACAGAGGACCCCAAATAAAATCAACCCAAGAAGATCTTCTCCAAGACACATTATAGCCAGATTGACCAAAGCCACAGACAAAGACAAGATACTAAGACTGACAAGAGAGAAACATCTAGTTACCTACAAAGGATATCCCATCAGGCTAACAGCAGACCACTCATCAGAAAAAATGCAAGTGAAAAAAGAATAGGAAAATATATTCAGAATGTTAAGGGAAAAGCAATTTCAACTGAGAATACTGTACTCAGCAAGATTTTTCTTCATATACAAGAAAAGACAAGAACATTCTCAGATAAACAAAACCTGAAAAATTTATCAACACCAGACCAGTTCTCCAGGAATTTCTCAAGGGAGTGCTATACCAGGAAAATTAAATACAGACACACAGAAATAAGAGTTCAAAAACCAAGAAAATGGCCAACTTAATTATAGGGACAAGTCTGGAGTTGAATATTATATCCCAGAATTTAGTCAGGAAGATCGTACCACAACAGAAGATAGATTAAGTACATGAGACTGAACTGGTGAAATAGCATTTTATGACTTTCGACTAAAACCTTTTCTTCTAGGCTTTGTTTTCCAGTTTTAAGGATCTTTATCATAGGCTGATAGGTTCATGTACCTACTATTTTAACGGAATCCTAATCTGTTTTCCTGGTTTTTAGCTTTAAGCAAAGTTCCTTAGCATTTCTTTGATGTATTAAAGCTAAAACTGCTTTTCTTGAAATTAAAAAATATATTAAAAATACTTGTTTAATGATTGTAGTAAGCTATATAGCATCAGTTAGGTGCTACCTTATAGTATATTCATTCCACTCAGTTTCACACCTAACGCCAGACATGTATTCACTGGTATGTATATATCGGCTGAACTTGCTATTGAAAGTAGTTAGATTATTTAAGAAATTTTGTGAATCAATAAAGTGTGGAGGAAAAGGAATGGAAAACAACTGTAGACACCTGAGGTAGTGTGGGAGGAGGGTGGGATATAGCAAAGGGTGAGAAATAGAGGGAAAATTATATATATATATATAAATTGGGAAATCACATTTTGTATGTTGTGATGATGTTAAGGGAACGAATGTAAATTAATTAATTATTTAAAAATTTTTAAAAATTTTAAAAGAAAATAGAATATGAAATGAAAGCCAATAACTCTTTCCAACCCTAATTTAAGTCAACAGTAAGATTTAAATGTAATCAGAGCTTTGCACAATCATGATTGATGATAAAAGGGAAGGAAGTAATTTGGTTAGAGCGTCTCAAGAAGTTACTCTATCTCTATCAGTTAGCCGAAGATAAGCATTTATAAATTATTTTTATTTGGGGAAGTAAGTTTGTTTTCAATTAACAGCTGAAGACTAATGTTTCCCAGAATTCTTTATAAAAGTCTAAGCAATGAGTGTCATTTTTTCAAATTGCCTTTTGTTGCTCGTTCTTTCTTTTGATTACAGCTGATGGTTAATTTAAAAAGTAAATTGATATGACATAATGAACCTATAACAAACTAAATGATTTCTTTGAGAATGTCCTTGCTGATTCACATAAAAAATACAATTCTAGGGGCCAGCAGCTGGGATGATGGTAAAAGTGCTGGACTCCCACATGTCTAACTGTGGTTTGAGTCCCAGACCTGGTGGCTTGCTTTTGCTCTTTCTCTCTCTCTGCTCAGTGCATGTGTCTGTTCTATAGCAAATTTAAAAAGTAATAATAAGAAACAAGAAATGGCAAATTATTTGTTGAAGATAACGTGGATGGTAATATCTTTGAATGAGCCAATATACAGTATATTCTGGGTGGGTAAACTAATTTTGTATGCTGTGATGATATACAGTGAATGGATGTAAAATAAATAAATTTTTTATGAAGTAATAATAATGGGACCAGCAGATGACATAATGGTTATGTCATTGGACTCCCACATAGTCAACTGTGGTTCAAGTTCTGGCGTGGGCAGCTAAAAACTCACACTGGGTGCATGTACATGCATACCCAAAACCTCAGAGGAGAATGGATAACGGATTGCATTGTGCCCATGCTCCTGGAGGATGATTTCTCACTTTCTGTCTCTCTGTCCCTCTTGTGAGCACATGTACCCTATAGCAAAAATCTCTTTAAAAAAGTTAAATAATTTTTTAAAAAAGAACCACAATTTTAAGAACACCACATCCCTCTTCATGGCTATTTTAGTTTAGTAAGCAGCAGACTTGCAAGAGAATTCATTAAGATCAAAAACCAAGAGGGTCAACTTCTTGGAAACCAGAGAAATCTTTTTTATCTATAGAATCTGTTAAATCTCTTGCATTGTATTAATTTCTGTTTCTTTAATCGAAATATATTAAATTAGAAGAGCTCACCTGTCTTTTTTTGGGGGGGAGGGAGGTTTTTGCTATAAGGTGCGTGTGCTCACCAGAAAGACAGAGAGAGAAAGCGAGAAATCACCCCCTGGGGGGGATGGCCACACTGCAATCTTTTCTCCTCTATTCTCCTCTCGGGATCTTGGGCACGTACACACACACACCTGGCGTGAGTTTTAGACACCGAATCCTGGAGTCTAACAGCGGTCGACTGCATGGGAGTCCAGCAACGTAGCCATTACGCCATCTGCTGGTCCCACTCCTCTATCTTTTTAACATGGCTCAAAAGTACTATGGAGCCCTTTTTTTTTTTTTTTTTTTTTTTTGTATAGGAAGTTAATCATACCACGCATGCCACAGGCTGAGTAATAGTAACCCAAGGGCAGTTAAAGATTATGATTTATCTTCCTTGTGCTGTATCCTTCTCATGTGATTGCCATCACAGTAGATTTCAACATACGAAACCATAAACATTACCAGGTCATCTCCCTCTTAACCAGGGCCAGCAGAGTAGCCCTTCAATTTCTCTCTCTCTTGTCTCTTTCTGTTCCTTTTTAACCGAAAGATGAGCCAGGGTATAAATAATCTGATCCTTGACTGACTTCTGCTTTCTCTGATAGTCTGGCTTGTGTTCTACTACTCTGCCTCTTCATACTGCCCTGCATTTGAAGAAGAATTAGTGTTTTCAATGGAAATAACTGACTCTGTAGGTATAATAATTAATGCACTTTGTTACTAAGCACAAAATTAAGTGACCAACGTAGAAAAAAGACAAGCCTGTTTCTCAGGTTGCTCAGATATAGCGGTTCCTTTTATTTGTTTTTGGGGACAAGAAAAAGTTTGGAATTCAGTGTAAAGAATATTTACATTGGTCAAGACATCTGAAAGTGGAGGCTTGTAGGTTATTGTCCCTACCCGGGGGGACAGCCGAACAGGTTTCCTGAGTGAAGGAGTGAGAGCCGGGACAAGCGGCGTAGTGTTACAACACGGAGACGACAGTGTCGTCCGTTTATTGTGGGCAGCACGGTACAGCACAGAGACGAAGCAGTGTCGCGTCGTCTACTGTGAGCAGCACGGAGACGACGCAGTGTCACAGCTCTTCAGGGTCGTCCAGAGACGATGTAATGTTACAACTCTTCAGGGTCTCCCAGGTCGTCTGGAGACGATGCAGTGTCAGCTCTTCAGGATCTTCAGGGTTGTCTGGAGACTGCGCGGTGTTTCAGCTCTTCAGACTCTTTAGTCGTTGTCTTCCTGGTCGTCATCGTCATCGTCTGGCTACTGTGGGCCAGGCATCGTGGTTATATACAC
>NW_006159773.1:871194-881620 GCF_000334495.1 Tupaia belangeri chinensis
GACGATTCTCTGCCGTCCTATCTCGGGACGATTCTCTGCCGTCCCCTCCTCAGATGCTCTTCACTGGATCCTTCATACTCAAGTCCCTGTTCAGGTGCCAGGTGTCCCCACCCAGGGGGACAGCCGAACAGGTTTCCTGAGTGAAGGAGTGAGAGCCAGGACAAGCGGCGTAGTGTTACAACACGGAGACGACAGTGTCGTCCGTTTATTGTGGGCAGCACGGTATAGCACAGAGACAACGCAGTGTCGCGTCGTCTACTGTGAGCAGCACAGAGACCACGCGGTGTCACAACTCTTCAGGGTCATCCAGAGATGATGTAGTGTTACAGCTCTTCAGGATCTCCCAAGTCGTCTGGAGATGATGCAGTGTCAGCTCTTCAGGATCTTCAGGGTCGTCTGGAGACTGCGCAGTGTTTCAGCTCTTCAGGCTCTTCAGTCATCGTCTTCCTGGTCGTCGTCGTCATCGTCTGGCTACTGTGGGCCAGGCATCGTGGTTATATACACTCTGGTGGGTTGTAAACGGTGGGCCGTGATTGGTTGTAAACGGTGGACTGTGATTGGTTCTAAACTGTGGGCCCTGATTGGTTGTTAATGGTGGGGTATGATTGGTTGCTTTTGAACCAATCATGAGGTGCCGGATATGCAAATTTGAGGGATTCTAGTGGCCAATCAGAGCAAGGTTTTGAAGGTCAGGTTTTTGGAAGGGAACCAATCATGGTAATTGTTTGCTCTCTGAGAAACCTCGGCAGACTCGCTGGTGTGCAGCTTCCCACAGATTATAGGTGAGTTTACAAATTTTTAATTTGGTGATTGGAAAAGAAAGTCTGTATCTCAGGGAGAGATCAGCAAACGAATGTCTACAATCTACCTTAACAGAGGTAAGAGGCTTACTTATATCACTAAGAGAGTATGCCAGGGACAGGATATACGAAGAATTCTGTCATCAATGGGCCAACATGGTATGCTCATATTTGTAAGTCTGACTCCCACCAAGACCTCGGGAAAGGATTTTGGAAATAGGAAAAAGCAATCAGACTTTTATCATGTGTTATCTCTAATTTTGTGTATTACCTTCCCTGAGATCAAATCTATACTTTCTTCTGTGACTTCCATAGCATTAGCCATTGCCTTCCTTAGCCCTTCTCATTAATGGGTGAAACTTGACTCTGCTCTTGAGCATGTCAGAATCCAGAAATACAGTGTGTCAGCAGGCTGTTGTTTTCCTGTATGCCAGGAATCTGATCAGCCAGATGATTTGTCACTCATGAATTCACCAACCTTGGTCATCCCCAGATCTTGTGATATTTCCCAGATGGAATTCTCCTTATGTTTTTTTTTTTTTTTAATTAGCATTCTAATTCTTTGACCAAGATTTGAACCCGAACACCTGTTTGCTGGGCTGAGGTTCTGATACTCTGCCTAGCTTATGCCACTTTTTCTCCAGTGGCTCTTAAAATTCTGACCTTTGTTTGGCATCTCACCCAAGATGACAATGATCTGATCCAGAGCCGCAGCACCAGTTTCAAACTCCTGTTAACCTGCTCTATTCATAATTAAAAATCTCGGCTTATACGATTGATTGACCTCAAGTTGCTTATAAGACCCTGTATTTAGAGCAAGTCTATGCCCAGCTCAGTTTTAATAAAATGAGACCTATTTCTTCCTGACCCTTTTGGCTTGCTGCTGATGTTCCAGCATGTTCTTTTTCTCAAGGCCTTCCATGGTTAGGTCTCCAGTAAAGTTGTACATGTTCAGTCCACCACACACTTACTGATCACTTCCTGTGTTCTAGTACAGTATATTGAGTAAGGAGGCATGGATGATGATGTGACACAGACATGACACTGCATCAGTCCTCCAAGAATTTATAATGTGGGGCTATAAACAGACCCCTCAAGAAGTAAGTTTAATGTATCACAAATAAAAAAGAAATTTACCTATCAGCCTGCAATTGCACTATAAGCACTTGAGTAATGCATATTAAATTGCACTTTCTGAAATGGACAGGCTTCGTTTCCTCTCTAAGTGTCACTCCTAATCCACTCCCATCCCCCAACTTATCTCTTTCTTAATTAATATTCTCTATGTACTTCTTTAACCAGCAGAAAGCTGTACTTGTTATTTCTGCATCTTTACCACAATCACAGATCAGTAACAAAGATTTCTTTAAAAGAGATGAATTCCATTTTTTCATAAAAGCTTGCAATACTTAATTAGTAGAAAATAACCAAGTAAATTGCCATTTAGTGAGAGCTGTTATGTTAGAAGGTATAAGAATTTTTGTATTTTTTGTAATCTGCAAAGAAACATAAAATTAAGTGACATTCTTTATTAGTAGCATCTGTCAATTGTCCACAGAATACTAAGAATGCCTTAGTACAAATACAAAGAGCAAGGTCTATCCTTTCATGTTTACAGTAGGACAAGCAGTATATGTAATGATTTCCAAATTTCAGATCTTAACCTCTTTGTTCCTCCAATTACAATTATGTAATAAATCATTATTTTTAAATTTTTAAATTTTATTCATATCCTAAAATAATTTATGACATCAAGCTTTCCTCATACCAAATATGATCTGGTAACATTTATATAATTTATGTCACCCCATACCAGTGCTTTATTTTTATTCCTTTTATATGCAACATTTATGTACATTGTGTAGTTCTTACTATATGCTAGGCACTATTCTAAGATCTTTGTAACTCACTTAATTCTCACAGCAAGTCAACAAAGTGAAATCCCTCTTTTATACTCCAGCAGAGCAAGGCACACTGAGGTTAAGTCACATGAAGGGTTCGGAGCCAGTTCCAAATCCAGCTGTGGGGCTGTGGAGTCCATGTTCTCAACCAGGACACCTGGCTGTCTTTCCAAAGGTGGCTTTAAACAGTTTAGCACTCATGAGCACTGGGGAGGTGGTATAAGGAACTCTATTATAATGCATCACTGGTACACAGCCTTGTCATCTCTGAGGACTATTCACTTCTTAGAACTCACAGGGGCTGGCAGGTGGCCTGGTGGTTAAGGGCGCTGGACTCTCACATGGCCAACCGTAGTTGGAGTCCCAGACCTGGTGGCTTTATTTCTCACTTTCTCTCCCTCTCTCACTCTATTCTGCTCTGGTCAAATTAAAATAAATAAATAAATGGATAAATAAAGTTAAATAATTCTATGTTAAGAAAAGAATTTACAGTGAAGGGGCAAGCTCCTTTTTAAAAAAAAATTCTTTCTTTCTTTCTTTCTTTCTTTCTTTCTTTCTTTCTTTCTTTCTTTCTAGTCCATCACTATGTATCATTGCAGCTTACCAAATGAATTTTCCCATCATAAATACACAGTCCATAAATATCAGTCCAATCAAAGACATTACCATATACATTATAATCGACAGATTTTTTTTCCCATTTTGAGCTCTGTCAATGCTCACTTCTTTCTTCTTCCCCCTCGATTCCCTCCCTCTCACTCCCCCACTTCCTACCCTCCTTGTACGCTGTCTCCAGAATCACCATTGCTCTCCATGCTTTTATACCTTCCAAACATTCAGTTTCTGCCTTAGAGTGCTGACATTTGGTATATATTGAGAGAGGACATACAGTGCCTCTCTTTCATAGTCTAGCTTGCTTCATTTAGCAGTAAATCTTCCATATTTGTCCACTTTCTATCAAATGCCAGGCTTTCTCTTATTTTTTTTTTTATGGCTAAGTAGTATTCTGTATACGTTCCACACTTTTACAATCATTTTATCTGTTCATGGACATTTGGTTTGGTTCCATGTTTTACCAATTATGAATAATGCTGCAACGAACATGGAAGTCAGTTTTTCTGACTGAGCATTTTCCTATCCTTTGGGTAGATACCCAGGAGTGGAATTGCTGGATCGTATAGTAGTTCTATTTGTAGGTCTTTGAGGAACTTCCACATATTCTCCACAGTGGCTGCACTAATTTGCTTTCCTAGCCACAGTGGGAATGCTGGTACCCAACCTTTGGTTAGTTTTATTCTTAGGTATCTGATACTTTTTTTTTGGTTATTGATGAAAAGGAGAGTTCCCTTTTCACCACAACCTCACCAACATTTACCAAATTCTTTATTTTTTTAATCTTAGCCATTCTGACAGGGGTTAGATGGTTTCCTATTGTAGTTTTGATTTACATCTTCCTTATGATAAGAGATGTTGAGCATTTTTTTGTATGCGTTTTGGCTGTGTGTATGTTCTCCTTAGAGAGTTGTCTATTCAGCATATTTGTCCATCTTTTAATTGGGTTGATTTTTTTTTTTCAGGTAAGCTGTTTGAGTTTCCTTATCCTGGTTATCAATTCCTTATTTGAAGCATAGTTTGCAATAGATTCGCCCATTCTGAGGGTTGTCGATTCACTCTAATAATTGTTTCTTTTGCTGTGCAGAAGCTTTTTAATCTAGTGCAATCCCAATTGTCTATTTTTAGGATTATTGCCTGTACTTTGGGGGTCTTAGTCAAGAAGTCTTTACCTACTCCTACCTCTCTAAGAGTTTTCCCTATGTTTTCCACCAGTAGTTTTGTAGCTTGAAGTCTTAGGTTTAGATCTCTGATCTATTCTGAGTTGATTTTTGTTAATGGTGAGAGATGGGGGTCCAGTTTCATTTTTCTGTAGGTGAATACCCAGTTTTTCCAATACCATTTGCTAAAAAGGTTTTCTTTTCCCAATTAGATTGATTAGTACCCTTTGTCAAAACATTAGTTGACTATACATTTTGGGGTTTATTTCCGGGGTTTCTATTATTTTCCATTGGTCTACATGCCTGTTTTTGTGCTAGTACCATGCTTTGATTATCACAGCTTTTATTTTGGGGCCAGGGGATGAGAAATCTCCTACTCCTCTTCATGCACTGAATTGCTTTGGCAATATGGGGTCTTTTATGATTCCAGACAAAATCTATAATTCTTTTTTACTAAATCTGTGAAAAATGTCTCTAGTAATTTGATTGGGATTACATTAAATATGTAGATTAATTTGGGTAGAATTGACATTTTGATTATATTAATTCTTCTAATCCAGGAACATGGGATGTCCTTCCACTTTTTTGTATCATTTTTAATTTTTTTCTTTTTTTTTTTTTTTGGGTTTCATATCTTTCCTTTTAGAGGTCTTTAACTTTTTTGGTTAGGTTTATTCCTAGGTATCTGATACTTTTTCTGGTTATTATAATTGGGATTGCTCTCTTCAGTCACTTACCTCAGTCTGCTCATTGTTGCCTTTTTTTTTTTTTTTTTGAGAGGTTTTTACTATAGGGTATTTGCACTTGCCAGAAAGAGAGAGAGAGAGAGAGAGAGAGAAAGAAATCATCCCCTGGAAGCGGATGACCATGCCGCAATCCCTTTTCTTCCATTCTCCTCTTGGGATCTTGGGCACACATGCACCCACGTCCAGTGTGAGTTTAAGCCACTGGATCCAAGACTCAAACTGCAGTCGACTACATTGGAGTCCAGCGACATAGCCATTACGCCAACTGCTGGTCCCTATGCTATAGATTCTTATATTTTGATTTTGTATCCTACCACTTTACTGCATTCATTTATCACTTCCAGGAGTATTTTCATTAATTCTTTTGGGTTTTCTACGTATATAATCATGCCATCTACAAATAGAGATCATTTCACTTCTCCTTTCCCTATTTGACTTTTATTTATTCTCCTTCCTATTCTATTGGCCAGGACTTTCAGTACCATATCAAAAAGGAGTGGAGAAAGTGGGCAGCTTTGTCTTGTTCCAGTTTTGTTTCCCCATTCAATATGATGTTAGCTATGTTTTTCATATGTGGCTTTTACTGTATTGAGAAATGTTCCTTCTATGCCAATTTTGCTGAAAGTCTTAATCATAAAGGGATATTATATTTTATCAGACTCTTTTTCTGTATTGATTGATATGATCATATGATTTTTATATTTCTTTCTGTTAAAATAATGTATTACATTTATGATTTTACATAGAAAGCCTGAATAGATCCATAATAAGCAATGAGATTGAATTAGTAATAAATAACCTCCCAACAAGAAAAGCCCAAGGGAACCAACAGTTAGCGTGATGGCTATGTCGCTGGACTCCCACGCAGTCAACAGCGGTTCGCGTCCCGGACCCGGTGGGGCTTAGAACTCATGCCGGGCGCGAATGCGTGCGTGCCCAAGATCCCGAAAGGAGAATGGAGGAGAAGGGATTGCCGCGTGACCATCCCCCCTGGGGTGTGATTTCTCGCTTTCTGTCTCTATGTCTCTCTCTGTCTGTCTGGTGAGCGCACGTGCCCTATAGCGAAAAAACCTCTCCAAAAAAGAAAAAAAAAAAAAAAAAAGAAAAGCCCAAGTTCCAATGACTTTTCTTCTGATTACAAAACATTTAAAGAAGAGCTAACTCTCATTTACTCAAAGTATTTCTAAATATCCAAAGGGAAAGAAACCTTCCAAATTTATTTTATGAAGCCTCCATCTCCCTCATCCCACAAACAGAAAAGGATATAACAACAACAACAACAACAACAAAACAGCAGACCAATATCTATATATGCAAAAATTCTCAACAAGATACTAGTAAATTGCATCCAATGACCCATAAAAAAATTATACACAATGAACAGGTAGTCTTTATTCCAGGTATGCAAGGGTGATTAGACATATGTTTTCTTGATTCAACCTTGGTAGATTATGTGTGTCCAAGAATTTGTCCATCTCATCCAGATTTTCTTGTTTGTTCATGTATGGTCACTCATAGTATCCCTAATGATATTTTGTATTTCTGTTATGTATGTTATATTGCCAATTTCATTGCAAATCTGATTTATCTGGTTCCTTTCTCTCTTCTTCTTAATTAGTCTAACAGTGTGTCAATTTTGTGAACTAGCTTTTGCTTTCATTTATTTTCTGTATAGTTCATTTCTTATCCATTTCATTTATTTCTCCTCAGATCTTTATTATTTCTTCTTTTTGGCATTTTTTGGTTTTATATTTGTTTGCTTTTGTGTGTGTGTGGTTGTTGTTTCTTCAGTTTCCTAATGTGTGCTGACATGTGTTAAGTTAAATAAAATAATTCTATATTAAGAAAAGAATTTATAAAGGGGCAAGCTCCTTTTTTAAAAAAAGTTTCTTTATGTATTTATTTGTTTATTTACAGTCAATCACTATTTGCCATATTTCTATCTTTTTTTTATGTGTCATAATTGCAATGAACTTCCCTCTTAAGACTGCTTTTTCTGTGTTCCATAAAGTATGGAAACAGGTGTTCATTATTATTGGTTTCAAAGAATCTTTTAATTTCAGTCTTAATTTCTTCAGGGGTTATGAAGTCATTCAGAAGTAGGTTGTTTAGTTTCTATATGTTTGTGTATTTCTGAGGATTCTTTCTGAAATTAATATCAAGTTAAATTCCGTCATGGTTAGGGAATATGCTGGATATAGTTTTTATGCCTTTGAATTTGTAAAGGCTTGTTTTGGGCCCTGTTGGGGAGAGAAAAAAGTTTATCTCATGGTTTTTGGGTGGAAGGTTCTATAGCTGTCTGTTAAGTCCATTTGATTTATGGTATCATTTAGATCCTTTATCTCTTTGCTTATTTTTTGTCTAGATGATCTGTCCAAAGGAGACTGTGGGGTGTTGAGATCCCCAATGATTAGTGTCTTGCAGTCTATCTTTCCTTTTAGATCTAGCTGTCTTTCCTTCATGTCTTTGGACACTCGTGAGTTGGGTGCATAGATATTTATAAGTGTTATATCTTCTTGATGAATGAATCCTTTCAATACAATATAATGCCCTTCTTTGTCTCTTCTTACAGTTTTTGTCTTAAAGCCTATTTTGTCTGAAATCAGTATTGTGACTCCAGCCCTTTTTTGGTTTCCATTTGCATGGAATACCTTTTTATAGTCCTTTACTTTTAGTCTTTATCCATAGTTGCATTTCTTGTAGGCAGGAAATAGGGTGTTTCTGTATTTTTATTCTTTCAGACAGTCTTTGTCTCTTGATTAGAGAATTTAATCTGTTAACATTCAACGTTGTTAACAATATTTTGGGACTTGTTCCTGCTATTTTGTTAGCTATTTTCTTGGGTTTTTTTTGTTCTCTTAATATCTGTAGGTCTCTCTCTCTTTTGTTTTCCTGGTATAACACTCTCTTAAGTATTTCATAAAGAGTTGGTCTAGTGTTGGTAAATTCTTTCAGGTTATGTTTATCTGAGAATATTTTTATCTTTTCTTCTCATTTGAAGGATAATCTTGCAGGGCATAGTATTCTTGGCTGAAATCATTTTTCTTTTAACACTTTGAATATATCTTTCCATTTTTTCCTTGCTTGCATTGTTTCCACCAAGAGGTCCAAGGTTAGCCTAATGGGAAAATCTTTGTAAGTAACTTGATGTTTTTCTCTTGCCATTTTTAGAATCTTATCTTTATCTGTGATTTTGGTCAATCTATGCTGTGAAGAGGACCTTCTTAGGTTGATTCTATTTGGAGTACTTCTTATTTCTTGTCTGGATGGTTGAATGCATCTTTAGGTTTGGAAAGTTTTCTTCAAGTATTTCATAGAATAGATTATCAATGGTCTCATTAGATTTTTCACCTTCAGGGATACCAATTATTCAGATGTTTGGGTGTATATTATAGTCATTTTGGAGGGATATTTTTTCATTCTTTTTGGTATTTTTTTCTAGGTCAAAGTGTTTGTCTCTAGATCTGAGATTCAATCTTCTGTATGATCTAATCTGCTGTTAACTTTCAAGGGAAGTTTAGATTTTATTAAAGCCTTCATTTCTAACAGTTAATTTAATTCCTTTTTTATGGCATCTGTTTCTTTCTTTAAAATTATGGAAAAACTTCCTCATCTTTTGGAATTATTGTTTCTTTTCTCTTGCATCTCATTTAATGTTCTTACTATGAATATTCTGAATTGTTTATCTGACATTTCCACAAATTCTATTATGCTATCTGTGGATGATAAGGAGTTATGCTTTTTCCCTGAAGGAGAGATATTTTCTTGGTTTCTCATATTTCTTGTGCCTCTGTTCTGGTTTCTGGTCATCTAATGGATTACATGTTTTTCCTAATTTCTTGGAGTTGATTCTGTAGTGTCAGGGGGAAGATGTGCTCTACTCCTCTGGTGTGTTTTTTGGAGAGAGCCTCATCTTCTGATCACAGAATAGTATACATAGTTTGCTTGAGGTGTTTGGTCCCTCCCCAAGATCTCCAGACCAGTTGTACCTGGAGTTCAGTAGGAGAATGTAACTAAAGGAAGAGGTACAATTTGTACAACACACATAATGAGTCATGCAAGGCATTAAAATATGAAATTTCAAAAGATACTAGGTATTCTAACAGTCACTGTTGTGGTACGTGAGCAGTGGTCTCTCCTCAGCTCTGTCACTGTATACCACTGAGGCTCTCCCTGCACCATCACTGGAACTAGAGAATCCAATGGACATGAAGTGCAGGGAATAATTGGACCCTCAAGATCTCCCCTGTGTTTTTATGTCTCTGTATTGACTGACATGCATGGCATTCCCTTTTGAAAAAGCAATGTAAGGAACCAGCAGTTAGCGTAATGGCTATGTCGCTGGACTCCCACATAGTCGACTGTGGTTCGCGTCCCGGACCTGTTGGCTTAAAACTCACACCGGGCACGTGGGCGTGCGTGCCCAAGATCCTGAGAGGAGAATGGAGGAGAAGGGATTGCGGCGTGACCATCCCCCCTGGGGGGTGATTTCTCGCTTTCTGTCTCTATGTCTCTCTCTGTCTGTCTGGCGAGCGCACGCGCCCTATAGTGAAAATCTCTCAAAAAAAAAAAAAAAAGCAATGTAATACACTATAAAGTTATATGTAATCCAATGTAATATAAAGATTATGATGATTATAAAAATAAATTAATTAATAAAAAAATAATCTCCCCTGTGTTATAAAGCCTCTGTGTTGTTCAGCCTCTGTGTTGTTCCTGTTTGGCCATGGTTTCAATGATCCCAACAAAATGGATCAATCTGGGACACATAACTCCACCTGGGCCAATGAAATTCTTTCTCCTTGGAATTTGCAATAAGAACACTATCAACAGTAAAGGCTGAAGTTGTGTAGAGTCCAGCTTTGTATAACTATTTTTTTTGCAGTGCGGTCACATGTGTTCAAGTGCTTTTGACATGACATGTGCACTACTACAGAGAGAACAAAAATTTTAGGGCCTCAGAGAGGTAGAGAAAATAACTTTGATTTTTATTTTCTATTACTTGCCTCAAATCTCTCATAAAATCTACTGTACCTCCTGCCTTGACCCTGTAAGATACTATTGGGTCAGGGATTCTGTTTTTTATAACCAAAGTTGTGAAGATGTAGGCAGTTCAATTTTTCACATGCTTATATTGGTACTTGTTGATGAAACTACGTTTGTTGACAAGATAATCATTGATTACCATTTTCACTGTCATATTCACC
>NW_006159773.1:881631-891994 GCF_000334495.1 Tupaia belangeri chinensis
CCAAGTTTACTTATTTTTTTAAAGCTATTTCTAGAATGAGGGCTTGAATTTTATTAGCAAGTATTTCAGAGAGGTTTTGTTGATCACTGGCTGAAAGCAAAGTCCATTTGGTGTAGCCCCAAAACAGATAACTTAGAATATTTCTAGGAAAGGAGAAAGGGGCTGTGTTGATTAGTTTGGATGTTGAACTTACTGGATTAAGGAATACTTAGAAATATGATAAATCATCATTTTAGGTATATCCATGGGAGTGTTTCCAGAGTAGATTAACATGAGAGTCTGAGTAAGCTAGGTGGGGAAGATCTGCCCTCAATGTAGGGAGGCACCATCCAATCATTCAGGAGCCCAGGAAAAACAAATATAGAAGGTAGACTGGTCTCTTTTAAGGGAGCAGGATAGACTTTTGCTGCCTTGAATGTCAGAACTCAAGGCCCACCAATGAGGTCTTGTACAAGTGACCTCCTGGGTTCTTAGACTTTCAGCTTCAGTCTGAGCAACATCATGTCTTCCCTGCTTCTGAGGCCTTCAGACTTGAACTTAGCCATGCTATCAGCATCCCAGGATTTCCAACTTGCATGCTTCCTGTTGTGGACTTCTTAGCCACCATAATCACGTGAGCTGATTCTCCTAGTCTTCTCTCGTGTATATCTCTCTCTCTCCATATATATATATATATATATAGGTTCTGTGTCTCTAAGGAACCCTGACTAATACAGGGACTCAGCTACAAAAGGAGCCAAAGATGAACCTGGATAAATTCACAGTTCTGTTCAGGGCTAGCCTGGACTTTACTTTTAAAAGAGGCAATTCTGTAAAATAGAAAGTAATCCAAGTTAAAGATTGGAATAGCATGTTTATTAATAATAATCCATCTTATTTCTGCTTTTTAGTTATGTGATTGATTAATCCAGAGACCAATTTTGAATCTTTTGTGTAAATTCAAAGATGGCAAATCAGAACAATCTAGTATTTAAAGATAGTCATTTCTGAGCGGTTATCCGTTTTGCTGTTCTGAGATCTCCGCAGAGAATCAGCAATATGTGTATATATGTGTGTGTGTGTGTGTGTGTGTGTGTGTGTGTGTGTGTGTTTCTTTGAAAATGAAATCAGAAGATTTAAGATGTTCCCCAGTATACATCCAGATAAGGGCCATTTGATGTTCTAGTCTCAAAATTAAAGTTTTGACTGAAGAAAATCTCTTATTTTAACATTTATCATAACATCAAACTTCCAAGAACTAATACTCCTACCTATGGAGTTAAAAGAAGAAGTATAGTGAATAATTATTGTATACTATCATAAAATCTTATTTCTTGGAAAGGGACTTAGAAGCAAATAGAACTACATAAAATCACTTTGGGAACTGAGGAAATTGGAAAACCTAAACACAGGATTTCAATGTTCTTTAGATTTATTTTTAAAATACTCTTTAGCCATAGAAAAAAATGTATAAGATAATGCATGAGATTACCCATGTCAACAAACTATTTCTAGGTCCCTATGAAATAAGTGAGACATCTCTTGTAGGGATTTGAAGACTGTGTTAACAGGAATATAAAACTGAAAAACCAATATGTATTCGAATATGTGTTTTTTAAGTTTCTCATAAAATATACTGAAGGCACAAATTTTATTTTCTATTAAAAATTAGAATGGCTAACATAGGGGAACCAAAAAGAAAATCAAGCAATAAAAACAACTTTGTGATGTCAGAAGCTATTTGATATTATGTATTTTTCCATTATGTCACACATTACTTAGAGGCTGTTTTATTTTGGTCCATAGCTAATACTAATAGATATTTTAACTGGATGCTCTGTTTGCAAAATCATCTTATGGCACTACTTTCAACATCAGTGTCTATCACAAAATACATTTCAACTGTTTTGCAAACAAACTTTCTTCCAATTAATAATTAAACAAGGGAACAGCTTGCAGTATATGCTTGGAACTAATTTTACTATATATAGTGGGAAATGACAAGCACACATGAAGATGTGACTAAAGCCTAGGAACATTTAAATATTCAGTTTTCCTCTGTTACCTTGACTAGAGCAAAGTTGGTTCCCAAGGTAAAAACTAAGTGGTCTGCCGGCATATGGTCTAACCTCCATTTGAGTGCTAAAAGCTGGATACTGTTTTTGTGAAACAGATGTTGTTGAGTGCAGCAATGCACAACTGACTCTAGCTAACAGCTGGGAATCCTTCGTGACCCATATAGCGAGAAATAAACATGGTCCTATGCTTGGCAAAAGTGTAAGGAAGCAAATTTCCATTTGTTAAGAGCTTATCAAAATGAAGAATAAATGTTTTTAGCCATAAACTGATTTTATTCACCAGAGTAATCTTTCCAGCAGCTTATGTGATGGCCTCATAATATTACAGGCACCCTTTGCCAGATGAAGGCTGCAGTTGCACTGACATATAGTACAGATGGAAAATCAACATCTGCCTCAATCAGGAGAGAAGACCAAGGACAAGGTTGACGAATATTATCTGGCATGGCTTTCTTTGTGGGGAAGCATATAAATGCTACAGGACCAAAACCACTGGCATCGTCTGGTGTTGTCCTTATGTGGTTACTGACCATGAAGAGAGATGATTAGTATGCACTCTCCAAGGAGGAGTGGTGCAGATGCTCGTGATGATATGATTCCAACTCTCTAGGATCTGCTTTTCTGTAGCCACACCATGCGAGTCGCAGAGCGATTCCATTTTATTATTTTTTTTCATGGTTCGGCTGCATTTATTGTCTGCAAAGTTTCCCTTCTTGATATTGAATGCGACAAACGAGGGGAGGAGGGAAGAAGAGGAAGAGCTAATTCGGAGAAGACAGAAACCTCTCTTTTCATCGTCACAGGAAAATGTCAACAAAGGCATCATCAAGTCCAAGTTCAAATGACTTCCTACAGATGGGGACTAAATCCCAACATTTCGATTGTGAAACGCTCTATTTTATTACATGGTCTAACTTCACTTTTGGCGAAGTCTGAGTGAAATAATGTATGTTTTGTAAGGATGGCACACAGGCATGCATGCACATGAATACACACACACACACACACACACACACACACACACACACACTGCAGTCCTAGCACCAAGTTCCTTTTGTGCTCATTGCAACCAAATGATTCATGTGGCACAAATAATATGACAGATGTAGCTTTAAAAATTCAGTTTTATTGCGAGTGTCTTTTTGACTGAACCTTCTTTCATTTTCTGGTATCTCTTGTGACCATATGGAGTTTAGATGGCAGTGAATTTCTTTTTACTAACTCAAACCCTTTTCTGCACCTGGGCACAATTTTGGAGAAGGAGGTAAAGAAAAAAGAAAAAGTGTCAGACTTAATATACAGATCATATTATGCATAAACAATTTCTTTGTTCCTCTTTTTTTGGGGGAAAAGATAATGTCGGTACTATGCCACTAGAATTTTATTTTTAAAAGCAAGAAGGTAGAGAATACAGTGTGTAGACTTTTGATTACTTTTTTCCCTTGAATGATAGAGAGAGACATGCTTAGATTCCGATCATCTACTTGAAGCAATTATGATTACCACATTTTTTACTTCAGAGTCTGGAAGGAGCTGAAATCTCAGATTTCACCAGTGTTAATAGCAAACATTTATTGAGTGCTTGATATATATCAGGGGCTGTACTTAGCTCTCTGTATGTACTAACACATTTAACCTTCACAGAAGTCCTGTTAGACATTATTATTATTATCCTCCTTTTACAGAGGATGAAATCAAGGCTCAGAAAGGTTGGGTAATTTGTTTCAAGTCACACAGCTAGAAGTGGTGAATCCAGCATTTGAACTGAGAGATCTGGCTTGAGTCCATATTCTTGACTGTGTTGCTCCCAGTAGTCTAAGAAATTAACACTCGCTTGATACCAAATATCAAGAGATGTTGTTTTTGGTTACCTCATTAATATGAACTCTAATTGGTACTCAGAAAGATGTTTCATTTAATTATTCTTACTATATTAGATTTTACTTATTCACAAAATTAATTTATGCCCATTGTAAAGTCAAATAGCACAGAAAATTTTATAGAAATTTTATTATCTACTTTCAAATTAACCTCCTGAAGTGACAAGTATTTTCAGGTATGTATTTCTTTTTCTACTGTTCTTAAAATGTTTTATTGTATGCATATATGAGGTACCAAGTGATATTGTGATATATGTATATAGTGTAGTGATTACATTGAGATAATTAACATATCCATCACCTTAAAGAGTTATCATTTTTTTGTAGTGAAAACATTTGAAACATACTCTTAGCAATTTTGAAATATACAATACGCTAACGGTATCAGCATGCTATGCAAAAGATTTCAAAATGTTTGTTCTTCTTAACTAAAATGTTATACCCTTTTACTAACGCCTGCCTATTCCCCTTACCTCCTACCGTCTGGTCACTACCACTCTTCTTTCTGTTTCCATGAGTTGGATTGCTTTAGATTCCACATAAGTGAGATTGTCCGGTATTTTCCTTCTGTACCTGGCTAATTTCACCTATCCTCCAGTCCCCCAGGTTAAGCCATGTCATCATAAATGACAAAATTTCCTTCTTTTTTGATGCCGAATAATATTCCCTTGTGTGTATTCTGGTATGTACCTCATATCTGTTTTCTATGCAACTAATTTTTTTTTCCTTTTTTCTCCCCTTCTTTTTTAAATTCCCAAGTGAGCCTACTGGGCACAATATTTTGCAATTTAAAAACACAATATTCCATGGTGCATATATATTATAATTTGCTAACCATGTACCTAATAGTCATTCATTAATTTATTTTAAAATATTGGTTGCTGGGGCCAGCAGATGGCATGGTGGTTAAAGGTGTTGAACCTCCTACATGGCTGACCACAGTTAGAGTCCCAGGTTTGGTGGCTTGCTTTCTCACTTTCTCTCTCTCTCTCACTCTGTCTTTCTCAAACTGAAAAATAATGATAATAAATTCTTTATATATATATATACCCATATATACATACATATATACATGTACATATATACACACAGAGGTTGCCAGAAAAAACATGACTTATTGGGGCCAGCAGATGGCGTAGTGGTTATGTCACTGGACTCCCACATGGTCCACTGCTGTTTGGGTCCCAGACCAGGTGGCTTGAAACTAATGTGGGGCGAGTGGGCATGCAGGCCCAAGATACTGGGAGGAGAATGGAGGAGGAAGGATTGTGGCATGGCCATTCACCTGGGGGGTGATTTCTCATTTTCCCTTTCACCATCTCTGTCTCTCTTTCTCCAGTGAGTGCACATGCACAAAAGCAAAAATCTCTACTGAAAAAGAGTCATGATGTGTTTTTCTGTACTTTTCTATGCAAAGTGTGTCATGACTTTTCTGACAACCTAATATCTTAATTTGATGATTTTCTGTAATCCAAACAATGCTGTAATAGATGATGTTTATACTTACATCTTCAGGTATTTCTAGGATATATATATCATTATAAAATATTTCCCAAAGTGAGAGTAATAGTCAAGGGATATGTATATTTTTATCAGATAAATTTAAAAAAATTAGTAAAGAAATATTTGACCTATAAGTACGTACTTTTTTATAATGATTTATTTATCTATTGTTTATTTCAGTTAGTGCTACTGAGATATAATTTATATACAGTAAAATTTACCATGTAAGGCCAGCAGCTGACATTGTAGTTAAGGTGCTGGACTCTTATACAGTTGACCATGGTTTGAGTCCCAGACCAGGCAGCTTGAAACTCACTCCAGACATGTGTGCATACATGCCCAAAATCCCAAAAGGAGATTGGAGGAGAGGAGATTTCAGCATGGCCTATAGTAAAAATCTCTCACACACACATGCAAATCACCATGTAAAGGTGCAACCACTACTACAATCAATACACCAAATGGTTCCACAAGCCCAAACTTACCTGGCGAGGTGCTTGTGCTTCTCTGTCACGCAGTATTTAATATTTGAATTTAGCGTTACAAATTTGAGATTCATTCATCTTGTTCTTCATGTTAGTATCTCACTCCTTTTATTGCTGAGTGATATGCAGTTATATGGTGTACCAAAATTTGTCTGTCCACTCACCAGCTGAATTGCATTTGAGTTGTTCCCAGATTTAGTGTTTATGAATGAAGTTGCTATATTTGCCTAAATCTCTTTTACACGAGCCTAAACTTTTCTCTTGGGTAAATGCATAGGAATATGCCTGTGTGTTAATATGGAAGGTATATATTAATTCTATGAGAAATTGTCAAACTGTTCTGAAGTGGCTCTACCATTTCATATTCCCAACAGTAGCATATGAAAGATGTAGTTGCTCTATGTTATTACCACCACTTGATACTGACAATTTATTATTGTTTAATTTAATCCTTCTATATTAACAAAATATAGTAGTATCTCAGTGTAATTTTAATATACACTTTCCTAATAACTAATGGCATTAAACATATTTTCATGCATCTATTTATAAATTGTTGATGTATCTGTTGAAATTTTTTGTTATTTTTTAATTGGTTTGTTTTCTTGTTTATGATGTTTGAACATTTTTATATTTTCTGCTCACTAATTCTTATTCAAATAATGTGATTTGGAAATATATTCATCTAGTCTATAACTTATCTTTTTATTTTTTCAATAAATTGAAGGTTTTAATTTTGATAAAGTCAAATTATCAATTTTCCTTTTTTCAAATTATGATTTTGATGACTTATCTGAGAACTATTTGCTTAATTCATGTTTTATCCAACCCTTTTCCCAAAAATGTTTATAGTTTTATATTTAAATATGCTTAGAACATAACTAAATTTTAGAGTTAGGTCAATAACCCATTTTGAGTTATTTTTGTATATTGTGTAAGGTTGACCTTTATGTATCTATATAGATAAATAGGCTGTTGATCTGGTGAATTATGTTGAATGATTGAACAGTAAACTAGCCTTGCATTCCTGAAATGAACTCCACTTTGTCATGATGTATTATATTGTTATATGAAGTCAATTTAACAATATTGATTAAAAATTTTTGTATCAATAGCCACAAGGATATGGTCTATAGTTTTACTGTTATTGACATTTTTATAACATCTGGCTTTAATATTAGGGCAATGGTGCCCTTATAAGTCGAGAATTGTTTCCGCCTTTTCTGTTTCCTTGTGCAATCTTGACTTTATTACTTATTTTTTAAACTTTCACAAAACTCACCAGTTAATATATGTGGGCCTGAAGTTTTCTTTCTTGGACACAGTTTGAAACTACAGATTGAACTGTTTAATAGATATTTGAGTTATTTCATTTTTTTCTTGACAAGCTTTGATACTCTGTGTCTTTTAAGAATTTTTTATATTTCTGCTAAGTAGTTAAACTAATGGGCAGAACTTTTTTTTTTGTATTATTTTCTTACTGTTCTTATAATATCCATAAGATCTATAGTGATGGCTCTATTTTTACTCCCCAAATTGGTAATTTATGTTTTATCTTTCTATCTTGATTATTGTGGCTGCATGATTATCAATTTTTTTGATGATTTAAAAGAATAAGTTTTTGGTTATATTAAATTTGTTCTATTTGCCTTCCATTGCCAGTTTTATTGATTTTTGTCTTTGTTATTTCTTATGATTGCTTTGAGTTTAGTTTTCTCTCTCTTTTTACTTTATGTTTCTCAAAGTAGAACTCAGATCATTGATTGAGAAGCTTATTATCCATTCTTACTTAGGACTACCAAGAAGATAAAACTGTTTTTTCCAGAAACTATGAGAAAATATGGCTGGTAGTCATGAAAAATGATGGGCTTTATAGTAAACACATAAATCCAAATTCCAAAACTTAAATTACAAAATAGTAGTTTCTTCATTTTTAATATATTTTTAAAGGACTGGTAATTGTTATTAATCATGAAATTTGACTAAACTAGATGGTACACACAGAAAATAAAGACAGATGTATAATTAGGTAAAAGCATGGGAGAGAACAAATTTATCATCTTACCACAATGAGATTTTCATTCCATTGAACAATAATTTACACCTGAGTACATCCGTAGTCCACATAAAATTTGAGAAGGGGCTGAAGCACTAAATTAATGAAAGCAGAGGTATAAAAGCAGTCTAGAATAGAACAAAGCACTGTTGGTATGTTAAAGCTGGGAGGAGCAATAAAATGATCTGCTTTAGCTCTTTTGTTGATTAGTGCTAAAAGTGAACTTTCAAACTGAAGATCAGTCCCAGTCATCATAATCTAGATAACAAGAGCAGAATTGGGCCCCAGGAATTCTATATTGTTACCACATTTTCAGCTCTCTGAACACGAGGATCATGTATCTTTGTCTCTTCAGATTCTTGGTAGCAAAAGACATAATGTGTATTGCTATGAAAATTGTAAGAAATAAAGTAGAAAAATATAAAATCTGTGACAAAGAGAGATAAAACTTACTTTTTCTTTCTTTTTTTTTTAAGAGAGATTTTTTTCTATAGGGTGTATGTGCTCACCAGGGAGACAGAGAGAGACAGCGAGACAGAAAATGAGAAATCACCCCCTGGGGGAATGGCCACACTGTCCCTTCTTCTACAGTCTCCTCTCAGAATTTTCGGTGCACATGCATGTGTGCCTACCATGAGTTTTAAACCATGGGGTCTGGGAATTGAACCATGGTTGACTCTGTGAAAGTCAAGTGACTTTTCCTTCTTAAGGAAAGTCAAGTGACTTTTCCTTCTATTGATAATGAATCAGTTAAACAGTGTATCTGAAAAAAAGTCATTAATCCCTACCCTCATTCTTCCTTAGTGAAAGGAGACATTTAGCTTTGTTTTCTATTTTTCTCCTGTGGGGATTAGATAGGTTTTCTTTTGCTTAGAATGATATTCTTGAAGGATGGGCTGAGTGATGTCAAGACCTCTTATATTCTTGTGTTCCTTCCACTTATACCGATCCGTGGGCAATTTAGTGTGGAGAAAAATTTTTTTATCAATGTGCAGTAAAAAGGTTAAATGTAAACAAACTGTAGTAATTACTTTTGAATAATAGGCTCAATGTAGATGCCTCTTAGGCATTGCCTAGAATTCTGTTAAGTGTTAAACATTTATTAATTGTTAATGTGTTCCCTAATTTTGAACCCAAAGTGGAATTTTTCCAACAAAGTATAATATTTTATCATTAAAAATAACTCTGGAACAGCTCCATGACAGAATAGTTAAGCACTGTGCAGAAGAAGCTGATCCCATATGGCCAACAAGGGTTCTAATCCTGTTCCTGGTGCTACCACTTGACAGGCATGTGTGCATGTGCTCAGGATCCTGATGGGATTAACAACTGGAGAAAAA
Source organism: Tupaia belangeri chinensis (assembly GCF_000334495.1). Classification (NCBI taxonomy): domain Eukaryota; kingdom Metazoa; phylum Chordata; class Mammalia; order Scandentia; family Tupaiidae; genus Tupaia; species Tupaia belangeri. Next base: position 890,953 of record NW_006159773.1, read on the forward strand.
AGAACTGAGATGTGACCAGACCCCACTAGAGTGTATTTCCTCCTTCTGTCTCTGTCATGTGTGTGCACACACTCTCTGGCATAATCATAATAGTAAAAAAAGATAATTCAGTTAAGAGATTAATTTCTAACTTTGAATAAATTGTATGTGCTTTGGGGTTGGCCAAAATATCTCATGTTTATTGGTTATTGATTTGCTTATATGAATAGAATTAATAATTTTTTTCCTTTCTTTTTTCTATAGCTTTGGTTCAACACCCATCATGGACAGATAAATACCTTAGGCAGGTGCACCTGAGTTGGAGCCGTCTCAGGGTCCTCCTCTTCTTTCAGCTGCCATGTCTCCTAATGGAGCCAGCAATATTGTGGGTTAGTCCCAGGATATCTCCCTGCCTTTTCCTCAGGAGCACAGGGTTTTTTCCTTTTTTCCCTTTTTCTAGTTTCTGTACGTCTCCACAGGTATTCTCATAATGATATGTCTTCTTTCTTCAGTGGCTTAGGCAGTGTGTGTGTGTGTGTGTGTGTGTGTGTGTGTGTGTGTGTGTATGGAGGAGAAAGGATACAAGGACCAGGGAGGGTTTGGGTCTTTGCCACAGCTGCTCCTGTTCTTCCTCTAGTCCTCTCCAAGCAAGGCCTTCTCCAATTTCTCTCTATTCCCAATCTTTCGTTTCAATTCCTAGTGAGGTTCATAAATTAGTCTTTTTTTTTTTTTTTTTTTTTTGGTATTTGTTATCTCCTTGGGTTCTATACTCTCACATTAGCCCACACTCAGCATTTAGCATTTTGTTAAAATATTTAACTTAATTCTTCTTGTCAACTTGTATGGTATCCAGTGTTTTCCCTAGGTAAGCAAGTCTTGCATCCTGTTTTTTTCTGGAACAATCTATTTTTCCTTAGACTTCAAGCCTACAGTTTATTGTCTTATGACCTGAGCTCTCTAATATGTTTTTTTTTTTTTTGAGAGGTTTTTGCTATTGGGTGCGTGCACTCGCCAGACAGACAGAGAGAGACAGAGAGATAGAAAGCGAGAAATCACCCCCCCA
>NW_006159773.1:892181-893340 GCF_000334495.1 Tupaia belangeri chinensis
TTTTTTTAAAGGTGACTTGAACATGTATTTTAAGTAAAATATATTTAAAACATATTATTGAAAGAATTTCTCTAGTGATACCTCTACATGATAAAAAATTGTCTCATAGTTGATTTATGAGTTTTTTTTTAACTTTACAGTGTATTACATTTCTTTTTCCAGAAGGAATACCATGCATATCAGTCAATACAGAGACATTAAAATCCCCATTTCATCATCCAATAGCTTTTCTTTGTTTTTCCTAATCATTATTATTATTATTCCAATTATTTTTTAAACAATCACTATTTCTTATTTTGCTTGGAAAAAGACTTTACCCGACATGAAATACTTCTCAGACCAATCCAGTTGAGAATACTATACACGTCATCATCAACAGGTAATAAACCATATCTGTGTCCTACTAATGTCATGCTTATCATTTGTTCTCTTGCTATCTTCTCTATACTCTTCTCTTCTACCCCCCCCCATTCCACACTGTCCTTGTTAACTATTTCACTGCTTTTATGGCCTTCAATATTTCACTCTCTAGCATAGAATATAGATAGTCAGTATATATTAAGTGGATTCATACAATATCTTTCTTTCATATCCCACTTGCTTCACTCAGCAATGGATCCTCCATATCCGGCCACTTTTTATCAAATGTCAGGGTCTTGCTTTTTTATGGCTGAGTAGTATTCCATAGAGTATATATGCCACACTTTTTCAATTCATTCATCTGTTTGTGGACATTTAGGTTGGTTCCATGTCTTGGCAGTCATGAATAATGCTGCAATAAACATTGATGTGCAAGCACTTTTCCAACTGAGCATTCTCCTGTCCTTTGAGTAGATACCCAGAAGTGGGATTGCTGAATCAAATGGTAGTTCTATTTTTAGATCTTTGAGGAACCTCCATATTGTTCTCCACAGTGGCTGAACCAGTTTACATTCCCACCAACAGTGTAGGAGAGTTCCCTTTTCACCACATCCCCGCCAATACTTAATCACTTTTTATATTTTTAATCTTTGCCATTCTGACAGGGATTAGGTGGTATCTCATTGTGGTTTTTATCTGCATTTCCCTTATGATGAGGAATATTGAGCATTTCCTCATATGTTTTTTGACTGTTCATATGTCTTCCTTAGAGAGATTTTTGTTCAGCTCATTTTCCCAT
>NW_006159773.1:899439-900668 GCF_000334495.1 Tupaia belangeri chinensis
TTTTTTTTTTAAGAGAGATTTTTTTCTATAGGGTGTATGTGCTCACCAGGGAGACAGAGAGAGACAGCGAGACAGAAAATGAGAAATCACCCCCTGGGGGAATGGCCACACTGTCCCTTCTTCTACAGTCTCCTCTCAGAATTTTCGGTGCACATGCATGTGTGCCTACCATGAGTTTTAAACCATGGGGTCTGGGAATTGAACCATGGTTGACTCTGTGAAAGTCAAGTGACTTTTCCTTCTTAAGGAAAGTCAAGTGACTTTTCCTTCTATTGATAATGAATCAGTTAAACAGTGTATCTGAAAAAAAGTCATTAATCCCTACCCTCATTCTTCCTTAGTGAAAGGAGACATTTAGCTTTGTTTTCTATTTTTCTCCTGTGGGGATTAGATAGGTTTTCTTTTGCTTAGAATGATATTCTTGAAGGATGGGCTGAGTGATGTCAAGACCTCTTATATTCTTGTGTTCCTTCCACTTATACCGATCCGTGGGCAATTTAGTGTGGAGAAAAATTTTTTTATCAATGTGCAGTAAAAAGGTTAAATGTAAACAAACTGTAGTAATTACTTTTGAATAATAGGCTCAATGTAGATGCCTCTTAGGCATTGCCTAGAATTCTGTTAAGTGTTAAACATTTATTAATTGTTAATGTGTTCCCTAATTTTGAACCCAAAGTGGAATTTTTCCAACAAAGTATAATATTTTATCATTAAAAATAACTCTGGAACAGCTCCATGACAGAATAGTTAAGCACTGTGCAGAAGAAGCTGATCCCATATGGCCAACAAGGGTTCTAATCCTGTTCCTGGTGCTACCACTTGACAGGCATGTGTGCATGTGCTCAGGATCCTGATGGGATTAACAACTGGAGAAAAAAGAACTGAGATGTGACCAGACCCCACTAGAGTGTATTTCCTCCTTCTGTCTCTGTCATGTGTGTGCACACACTCTCTGGCATAATCATAATAGTAAAAAAAGATAATTCAGTTAAGAGATTAATTTCTAACTTTGAATAAATTGTATGTGCTTTGGGGTTGGCCAAAATATCTCATGTTTATTGGTTATTGATTTGCTTATATGAATAGAATTAATAATTTTTTTCCTTTCTTTTTTCTATAGCTTTGGTTCAACACCCATCATGGACAGATAAATACCTTAGGCAGGTGCACCTGAGTTGGAGCCGTCTCAGGGTCCTCCTCTTCTTTCAGCTGCCCTGGCTCCTAAAGGG
>NW_006159773.1:900958-902360 GCF_000334495.1 Tupaia belangeri chinensis
TATTCCCAATCTTTCCGTTCAATTCCTCGTGAGGTTTATAAAATAGTCTTTTTTTTTTTTTTTTTTTTTTTTGGTATTTGTTATCTCCTTGGGTTCTATACTCTCACATTAGCCCACACTCAGCATTTAGCATTTTGTTAAAATATTTAACTTAATTCTTCTTGTCAACTTGTATGGTATCCAGTGTTTTCCCTAGGTAAGCAAGTCTTGCATCCTGTTTTTTTCTGGAACAATCTATTTTTCCTTAGACTTCAAGCCTACAGTTTATTGTCTTATGACCTGAGCTCTCTAATATGTTTTTTTTTTTTTTGAGAGGTTTTTGCTATTGGGTGCGTGCACTCGCCAGACAGACAGAGAGAGACAGAGAGATAGAAAGCGAGAAATCACCCCCCCAGGGGGGATGGCCACACCGCAATCCCTTCTCTTCCATTCTCCTCTTGGGATCTTGGGCACACATGCACATGCGCCTGGCGTGAGTTTTAAGCCACCGGGTTTGGGACGCGAACCACGAGTCCAATGACATAGTCAATACGCTAATTGCTGGTCCCAAGCTCTCTAATATGTTAAAATAAATTGGTCTTTGTCTTTTTTTAAAGGTTACTTTAACATGTATTTTAAGTAAAATATATTTAAAACATATTATTGAAAGAATTTCTCTAGTGATACCTCTACATGATAAAAAATTGTCTCATAGTTGATTTATGAGTTTTTTTTTAACTTTACAGTGTATTACATTTCTTTTTCCAGAAGGAATACCATGCATATCAGTCAATACAGAGACATTAAAATCCCCATTTCATCATCCAATAGCTTTTCTTTGTTTTTCCTAATCATTATTATTATTATTCCAATTATTTTTTAAACAATCACTATTTCTTATTTTGCTTGGAAAAAGACTTTACCCGACATGAAATACTTCTCAGACCAATCCAGTTGAGAATACTATACACGTCATCATCAACAGGTAATAAACCATATCTGTGTCCTACTAATGTCATGCTTATCATTTGTTCTCTTGCTATCTTCTCTATACTCTTCTCTTCTACCCCCCCCCATTCCACACTGTCCTTGTTAACTATTTCACTGCTTTTATGGCCTTCAATATTTCACTCTCTAGCATAGAATATAGATAGTCAGTATATATTAAGTGGATTCATACAATATCTTTCTTTCATATCCCACTTGCTTCACTCAGCAATGGATCCTCCATATCCGGCCACTTTTTATCAAATGTCAGGGTCTTGCTTTTTTATGGCTGAGTAGTATTCCATAGAGTATATATGCCACACTTTTTCAATTCATTCATCTGTTTGTGGACATTTAGGTTGGTTCCATGTCTTGGCAGTCATGAATAATGCTGCAATAAACATTGATGTGCAAGCACTTTTCCAACTGAGCATTC
>NW_006159773.1:902721-903442 GCF_000334495.1 Tupaia belangeri chinensis
TTGTCGGTTCACTCACTTGTTAGTATCCTTTGCTGTGCAGAAACTTCTTAGTCTGATATAGTCCCACTTGTCTATTTTAGGGATTATTGCCTGTGCTCTGGGAGTCTTATTTAAGAAGTCTTTGCTTACTCTAATGTCTCCCAGAGTTTTCTCAGCATTTCCCACCAGTAGTTTTATTGTTTGAGGTCTTAGGTTCAGATCTTTGAACCATTTTGAGTTGATTTTTGTTAATGGTGGAAGATGGGAGTTCAGTTTCATCTTTCTGCAGGTGGATATGCAGTTTTTTTCCAGCACCATTTACTAAAGAGATTTTTCTTTTCCAAATGGATTGACTCATATCCTTTGTCAAAAATCAGTTGGCTGTAAGCTTTGGGGTTATTTCTGGAGTCTCTGTTCTATCCCATTGGTCCACATGTCTGTTTTTGTACCAATACCATCCTGTTTTGATGATCACAGCTTTATAGTATATCTTGGCATCAGGTAGTGATATGCCTCCCACTCCATTCTTGCTCAGGATTGCTTTTGCAATATGAGGTCTTTTATGATTCCAGAAAAATTCTATGATTGTCTTTTCTAGATCTGTGAAAAATATTTCAGGTATTTTTATTGGAATTGCATTAAACATGTAGATTAATTTGGGTAGAATTGCCATTTTGGTTATGTCAGTTCTTCCAATCCAGGAACATGGGATGTCCTTCCACTTTTTTATGTCACTTTCAAT
>NW_006159773.1:904599-917364 GCF_000334495.1 Tupaia belangeri chinensis
TGCGCACTAATTGCTATGAATTTCCCTCTTATGACTGCTTTTGCCGTGTCCCATAGATTATGGAAACTTGTGTACTCATTATCATTTGTTTCCATAAATTTTTTGATTTCAGACTTAATTTATTCAGTAATGAAGAAGTCCTTCAGAAGTAGATTGTTCAGTTTCCATGTATTTGTGTATTTTCGAGAGTGTTTCTTGAAATTAATCTTGACTTTAATTCCATCGTGGTCAGAGAAGATGCTGGATATAGTTTCTATGCCTTTCAATCTGTAAAGGCTTGATTTGTGTCCTAACATATGGTCAATCTTTGGAAAGGTTCTATGTTGGGGTGAGAAAAATGTATATGTTGTGGATGTAGGGTGGAAAGTTCTATAGATATCTGTCAAGCCCATTTGATTTATAGTATCATTTAGGTCCTGTGTCTCTCTATTTATTTTCTGCCTAGAAGGTCTGTCTAAAGGAGATAATGGGGTGTTGAGATCTCCACCAATTATAGTATTTCTCCCTATCTCTCCTTTTAGCTCCAGTAGTCTTTCCTTCACATATTTAGGTGCACCTGAGTTGGGTGCATAGATATTTGTAAGGGGTATATCTTCTTGCTAGATTACCCCATTTACTATTATATAATGCCCTTCTTTGTCTGTTCTTACAATCTTTAACTTGAAATCTATTTTGTCTGAAATCAATATTGCTACTCCAGCCTTTTTTTGATTTCCATTTGCATGGAATATCTTTTTCTATCCCTTTACTTTTAATCTATGTATGTCTTTATCCATAAGGTGAGTTTCTTGTAGGCAACAGATAGAGGGTTTCTGGGTTTTTTTTGTCCATTCAGCCAATCTATGTCTCTTAATTGGAGAATGTAATGCATTGCCATTCAATGTAATTATTGATATTTTCGTACCTGTTCCTATCATTAAGTGAGCCATTTTCTTGGTTGCTTTTTGTTCTCGTATAACTGTCTGTCTGACTTTTTGTCTTTTTTTCTTTTCTTATGTATTATTGCCTTTTTATTTTATTTCATTTTTTTATTGGAGCAACTCTTGTTTTCAGCTTTCTACACCCAGACTTGAGGCCAGAAGTCTTACTTGTATTTAAAAACATTTTTTAATACAATTTTTTCTCTAATTGCCAGAGGCGGCATATCCTCACCAGGGAGAAAGAAAGAGACAGAGAGAACCTTCCTATAGGATATGGTTATGCAATGATCCCTTTTCCTCCATTCCTTCTCCCCTTCAGGATTGTGGGCATGCACTCACATGCTCATGTATCTGGTGTGTTTTGCAAACCTCTGGGGCCATGATTCAAACTTCCATTGGTCATATGGGATCCAACTCCCATAATCACTAGGCTATGGGACTGGACCCTGATGATTCTTTCAACCTGCCATTCTTGTGTCAATTCTCTCTTTATCTCTCTTCTCTCTCTCTATTTTGGCCATAGGGTACTTGCACTCACCAGCGAGAGACAGAGAAAGAGAAAGTGAGAAATCACTCCTTGGGGAGAATGACCATGCTGTAATCCTCAATTCTTGATTCTCCTCTAATTTCTAGTGACCTTAGCTTTTTTAAACTACCAACTCTGTCTCTTACTTAGCCAGGCACCTGGACTTTAATGGCTTTCTTCCCGCCATAAGGTGTGGAAAGTTCCTATGAGCAAGGGACCTTGGGGAATAATAGATCTCATGACATGTTTTTTTTTTTTTTTTCCCCTCAGGGATCACCGTTTTGAACTATTTGTTGGCAAATGTCTGAGAATTATGTCTACTTGTGTAGTTACTTAAGATAACAGGTTAAATTTCATCCCAGTTAGTACATCATAGCCTCCAAGAGACTGTTCTATGCTATACTGCAATTCAGAAACTCAGTTTAATCCAAACATCTGCCCTCTCCATTCTGGTTTCTGAGAGGCTGGGGGCTGCTGGAGGAAATCACATAAATGTGAGCAATGGCTACACTCTAGTTTTACAGTTCTCAATTTCAGCTGCCTTCTCAGCACCATTTCCCATTACAGCTATTTCAAATGTTTGCCAACCTCTTCAAGTCCCCAGTTCCAGCATCCAGAATCCCTCTCTAAACAAATTAACCTCTTTTATGTGCTCCAGAGGAGATTAAGAATATCTTAATGGAAATTTCTCAAATCTCATTAATTAGTGTAAAAGCACATCTTTTTTACAAATCTTTTCCTTATACTCTACATAGTTCCTTGTCTTTTTCTGTGACCTTGATTTCTTCCTTTCTATGTTGTATTTTTCTTTTCACTCTATTTTCCTTGTGATTGTATCTTCATTATTTTGTCTCATCATGTGGTTGTTACAAAAGATTAAAACTTTATGGAAGAGCAAAAGCCAGTCTCCAGACATGTAAAAAATTAATAATTCACTTTAAAAGTCAGCTATTGCTGTTTTTTTCCTGCTCCTGTGAAGTGCTCTCTCAAAGAGCATCCTCTATGACCTCAGGAGTGTGATTGATAGACACCATTATGCGGACAACCACTGTCCTTTGAATAACTAGTTCCTCAGATCCAAGCTCAGCAAAGGGCCCTCCCTTCCTTACAAGCCTTCAGTGACTCCCTCTTGTTTGCAGAGTAAAACACCAAATTCTAAAAATGACCTACACTACCCTGCAATACCTGTCCCTTTGCTATTTCTCATCTCCAATTTCTCCCCTCTGCTATATTCTTGCCTTCTTCATTTCAACCCTGCCTCACCATCCCTTTTATGTTCCTGGTAAAAAGAGCACATTCAGCATGCCTGGCCTGGCTGTTTCTTCTGACTGGAACTCTTTCTCAGATACCTGGACAGCATGTTTTCTCCCTTCCTTCAGAGGTCTTTCCGCAGATTTACCTTACCAGGCTTGTTCTGACTAATTTGCAGAAGATAGCATTACTTCCAATTTGCTGTAGCATTCCCTGGCATTATTTCACTTCATAGCCCTTCATCACCTGATATGGTATATATTATTTGTGGATTGTTTTTCCTCACTAGACTCTAAGTTCCATGAAGGAAAGGGGATTCATATTTTTGGTTTACTCTTATGTCACAGCAACTCCCAGAGAGTTAACACTCAAAAAATATTTGCTGGAAGTGTTTTACATCTCTGTTCAGTTCATGTTCTATGGTTTCCAAAAGCACAGGCACTTGTGCAGTAAGTGCTGGAGTTGTCTCTGTGGTCAGCTAAAAGCTCTACTGGAAAAATCCTTCTCTGCAGATCATGGATCCTTGTTTTCAGCTCCTGATCATGAGCTTACAGTCACTATTTTCTCCAAGTACTTTTATTTCAGAAGTTTTCCCTGCCGGAGGCCTTGGTGAGGCGACTTTGATTGATTTCATTAGTTCTAGGTGACTTCAAATCCCAAGAAGTAGAGGTTGACTGCCCCCTTTCCTTCTTGCATAATGATCTAGGATATGGCCAGCTTTGTTTACCAGGAAATCACAACCTTAACTGAATTACAAACGGCTCGATATTTGACTAAAAGAAAGTAAGCAACCTTTCAAATAAAGGTGTATTCTTTCAACTTAAAAAAACCCTATTACCTGATACAGATAAACATATATACGTTTTACTTTATGTAAGTAGGATTATAATTTATTTACAATTCTTTAGTCTACCTGCTTTCTTTACTGACCAATAAATTATTAGCATTTGTCCATGTCTGTACATAAAAAGTAAATTTATTCTCCTTAGTGTTTACATGGCTGCCATTTTATTATTAAATTCTTCCATTGATTTTCATTTATGATTAATTTAGCATCACTGCAGAGAACATCCTTGTGTATATGCCTGTAAATTGTTATTTCCTGAAGAAAGTATTAAAAGTACAATACGTTGACCTGAGTGTGAACATTTAAAATTAGTTTTGAGCCAGCCTGTATTAACTTGAACTGCAGTGCCAGAAGTCACATGGCTGTCTTCATGTTTGGATTCCTATGTTCACCTGAAAATGCATGAGGTACATGTGGCCGTGCCCAAGACAAGACCTTGCTGGCTGAAGGGCTGGGGAAAGAGGATTGCAGAGTAACATGACTCTGTTAAGGGTTTCTCTTTCTCTCTCTCTCTCTCTCTCTCTCTCTCTCTCTCACACACACACACACACACACACACACACACACACACACTCTTCATTACGAGGGGGAAAAATGCCTTAAAAAATTACTTCTGTTGCCAAATTACCTCTAGAAATCTGTGCCAATTTATACTCAGACCAGTGATTCAAATTACTTCATAATTTCCCATATTCTCATTATCACTGAAGTTTACTTTTTAATCCTTTGCTATATAATGAGGAAGATTTTTTAAGAATTCACATTTATTGAATAATTGATGTGACACAACCTGGAATTTCTGAATTCTAAATAAATAAGTTTCATTTTCAAATATTTGATCTGTTACTTTTTAGCACCAACAGACTTGGTAACAGCCTGATGGTAACCTTCCCCAGGGGTCCTTCAATCTGCTTAATAACAAGTCTTTTTGCCGCTTCTGTCCTTCTCCCCGTGGATGGTCTACTGTCCTCCTTTTTGTATGATCTGGGTAAATCAGCTGGTGATGGCAAGAACAGTGTCAATAAACAGTCCACACAGCTAGACAGTTTTCAGTGCGAGAGTCTAAGCAATTTCCTGGCTTCTCCACATGTTTATCCCAACATAACTCCACGAAGAGATGTGCCGCGTGGTGCATATATTTTGCATTTCATTGTTTTATTCTTCATTTCTTTAATTCATCTCATTGCATTATTTTTCATTTTTTTGATTAATACTAAGGCTGGGAATATTTCTTATTTATATTATTCATTTGTATTTCTTCTACAAGGAGTTTCTTCTTCATGAGCCTTTCTTATTTTTCTGATAAAATGATTCACTTTTTGGTACATGATTGGTTTTTGGAAATACCTCATGTATATGGAATTGAGCCAGTTATTCTAATCATGTACATATTTATCTTTTTTTTTTAACTTTCTAAATTCTAGTAGAGTTTTCAAAAATATCCCATTATGGCTGTGGCTTTGTTTATTTTTTACTATATTTTTAATAGTTTTTGTTTTGTGCATTGTCATGCAAAGTTAGATATATAGAGATTAAAACTACTCTTTGCTTTTGAGGACTTTTTAATTCCTTGGCAGAGCAGTTTCTACCAAGTTATTAAATAATTTTGCTCCAAAATGTGAGAAATATTGAAGTTTGTCTTTAACAATTAAAGTTTTTCTAAAATTTGATGGAAATTAAGTTGTTTTTTGAAATGCATTCTCTTTGTTACCATGGAGAGAATTACTGTACTGTGTGCTTTATTCATTCCTAGATTTTTCTGTTCTCTATTGTCAAATTCTATTTTCTTTTTCTTTTTTCTTTTTTTTTTTTTTTTTTTTGATGGGGGGGTTTGCTATATTGCACTGTGCTCACCAGAGAGAGAGAGAGAGAAAGGAAAAGTGAGAAATTACTCTCCAAAGGGATGGCCAAGCCAATCCCCTCACCATCATTCATCTCTTGGGACTCTGGGCAACACAGACATTTGCTGGGTGTGATCTTCAAGTAACCAGGTCCGGAACTCGAACTGCGGTCGACCATGTGGGAGTTCAGCATCCTAAACACTAACACTATACTACCTGCTGGCTGTTAAACTCTTTTTCTGAACTCTTTCTAATAATTCTACAAATCTGCTAACATTAATACTAGTAACGTAACAAAAGAAGATGTATGCAAGTATCAACTCTTCTTTCCAATTTCTTGAATAAACTTGAATACACGTCAAGTATTCATTTTAAATTTTTTGGTTTTTTAGAGTCAGCTGACAAAGGATACTTTTTAAATCTATGACTTCTTCATATTCACCTTTTCTCTATCCTTGTCTTAAAAATCTGGGTTCATTTTTCACCTAGCTATATGGAATCTGCTCAAGGAAAAGTTACCAATTGTACCTAAATTGCCCAAGTCAATTTGTTCTTGTCAAGTCTTACATAATCTTATCTTTTCTGCATTTAGCACCAATTTTTTCATATTATTTCTTAAAGTTTATATGTTTCCTCTACGAGTGAGAGAGATAAGGAGAGAGACTGAAAGAGAAATAACACCCTCAATAGAGTCTTGACACTCTGATACATCCTAGCTTCAGCCAGCATGCATTATAGGTACTCAAATGCATGCTATACTCTGAAAGGTCTCTGGTCAAGAACCCAGAACCATCCAGGTCAGTTAGCTTCACAGAGCATTGCATTTTACCACTGCACCAGCATCTGGGCCCCACTTAACACCAATTATAAAGTTTCTTTCTCTAGAGACACAGAGAGAGAGAGACTCCCAACAGAGTCTTCATGCCACACCCAACCCTAGCCTCAGTCAGCTGTGAAGACAGATACATACATACACATGCAGCATGTACATGGAGGCCCCAGAATGTGAATCCAGGACCTTCCTATGCAGGTCCAGCATAAAAGAGCACTATGTTACCACTGTGCCACCAGCTGGCCCCTGCATTTAACACCATTTAATTCTGTTGGGTAAATGCTTCTATCATTTGATTTTTTTTTTCTTTTTTTGGAGAGGTTTTTGCTATAGGTCTGCGTGTGCTCGCCAGAAAGACGGACAGAGAGACAGAAAGTGAGAAATCACCCCCCAGAGGGGATGGCCATACCTCAATCCCTTCTCCTCCATTCTTCTCTGGGGATCTTGGGCATGCATGCACACACACCCAGCGTGAGTTTAAGCCACCAAGTCTGGGACTTGAACCGCAGTTGACTACATGGGAGTTCAGCGACATAGCCATTACGCTAACTGCTGGTCCCTATCATTTGAAATTTATAACATATTCACTTCTTGGACTCCTTGCCCACTTGCATTTCTACAACCCAATTTTGTCTTCATTTATGACTGTGCCCACCCATATGTGAGTCATCTTGACATCTGAATCTCTGATGTAAAATTCACTCTTGAATTCCAGACACATAGGATGGTGAACAGTATATGTGACTATTCCAAAAGAAGCTGAGAATACAGTAAAACTGAACTCCTTGTTTTTTCTCTACTGTGCTTGACCTAGATTTATTACTGGAAAGACCTTGGTGTGTTTATTGGACTATAGATTGGTTCCCTTCTGTTACACCAATGATATTCAAATGGCAACATGAGTGATGTGAAGGTCCATAGTCTGTCAGACCTTAAGGAGGTCAAACCTTTAGGTTGTAACTTACTTCTGGAATTTCTTGCACTTATGATGAATGTGAAAATGAGAAAATGATAGAAAACTAATGTCTTGGATAAGGATTCCTGATGTCAGGTATGAGTATTATTCACCTTTTAAAACTAGCACAGAACTTACAGCATTTTGACTATATGCTTATTATTAAACCCACTCTCGTTTAAAACTTATCTATATGTTGAGTTTTGGTTGAATGGTAAGACAAAGAGATCAACACTTACCATCAATAATCCTAACTCTAAAGCAAGAAAAAAAACTAAAGGTTCTGAGCAAAATTTTTTAAAATTATGCTAAATTTGGGTAACTATAGGACAAAATGTTGAAGTCAAAAAATATAATTTCCATTCATTTATGTCACTTCATTTTTTCAAAGAATCAAATTTATCAATATATTTACCTTGTAGCTATGTCAACTTTATTATTTGGCATACAAAAGTATGTCATATTTTCTGATCCTAGTGTTTTATACTTCCTCTTTAAACACTGTTGATTCTTTTATTGAATGCCCTAAAAGGTTCTGCCAGTTTTAAACCCAGGAGGCTGGTACCCCATCTGTTTAACTGGAAACCATCTAATCCAAACAGACATATCTCTTCTTAGGAGGTATTTCCAATGCTCTGTGAAACCAAAACTTTCCATTCAGTTCTGCATATATATCTCTCAATCTGACAATGTGTTGAACACATTGGGGTAAATACCCAGATGCCCTTGGCCAAATTCTGTCTAAGCCCCAACAATAGAATTGTAGAAATGAACAAGTTACCCACAAAGAAAGCGTCTATCAGAGAATACAGTTTGTTGCAAATCCATAACATCATTCACATCCTGCTTCCAAGCTGAAGGGAATTCAGGGTTTAGATCAGACACAATCTAGCTAGAGTATGAGAATAACTCAGACTTATTCCCGACCCTGGGCTCTTCAAAATAGAATTCATACTCAAGAATGAATTTGCAGATTAATGTAGAGCTGGATTGATTTTCCAGAATTTCAGTTACACTGGATAGTCTCCTTGCTATATGGTGCTTCTTAGGGAACTTTTATTTTAAGGTTAAGGGTTCCATCCCAGCCTCGGTGGTTCTGTTGTTAGCTATAGTGTACTGAAATGCAGTCCTGGAAACCACACAGCCAACCGTGGGTTCGGACCCCAAGTCAACCTGAAAACACATGGGATGCAAACACTCCAAAATGCTGATGAGCTGGACAGCTATAGGAACAGAATTATAGTATGACAAGCTCCTATCAAGGGTTCCTGTCTCTCGCTCTCTTTCTCCCTCTCTCTCATGAGTGTGTACACATGCTCTCTCTCATGAATAATAAGAGAAAGATTAAGGGCACTTATTTACACATGAATATTTATACATACTATCAAAAATATCTGCTTTTTATAGAGTTTATTATTATTATATTGTAAACTTCTATTTTATTCTTTTAAGAGATTGCCTTGGGTATTTGACATTGCCTCATTATTTTTTAGAATAAATATTATGTGCCAAATATTCTATGACTGAAAACTATTTTTTTAGTTCCTTTATGAGTTTGCTAGTATTTCGTTCTATAACTTGGAATTTGTGACTACAGGGAGAAGAGGAGTGTGTAGTCATTACTAATATCATAAACAGATTACTTTTATTGTCATTGTTGAAGCATACTTGCTTCCTGTCCATTTTTATTGCTCCCCAGCATTACATCAATCTTACCTTTTGCCAGAGAATTTGTAAATGGAACAAGAGTTTCCAAAAATAATTTCCTAATCCTTTCTAGCCTATTTTTCTTAATACATTTTTTTATCCTGTCTATTCTTCTACAATCTTCATTTTATGCAATACTATTATCTTTGATATCTTAATTTTTGTTTCAGCCAATACCTCATTGAATGCTTTTCCTAAATATTGCCACCCTAAAATTACTTTTCTCCTTCTTCTTGGATGTTATGGATTTGCAACAAACTGTATTCTCTGATAGACGCTTTCTTTGTGGGTAACTTGTTCTTCTTCTTCTTCTCTTCTTCTTCTTCTCCTTCTAAGAAATTTTCTTTTCTTAGCTTTTCTATGGGGTGTATGTGCCCACTGGAGAGAGACAGAGAGGGAATATGAGAAATCATCCCTCAGAGGGGATGGGCCATATTGTACTCCCTTCTCCTCTCAGGATTCTAGGTATGTAAGTACACATGCTTGGTGTGTTTTTCAAGCCTCTGGGTCTGGAATTCAATCTGTGCAGTCAGCAATGGAGGATGTAACCACCTTAACCACCACGCCACTGGCTATCCTTAAAATTATTTTTCTAGAAACCAGCAGATGGTGTAATGGTTATGCCACTGGACTCCCACGTAGTCAAGCATAGTTCCAGTCTCAGACACAGCAGTTCAAAACTCACGCTGGGTGTGTGTGTGTGTACATGCCCAAGATCCCAAGAGGAGAATAGCAGAGAATGGATTGTGGCATGGTCATCCCCTCTGGGGGGAAATTTCTCACTTTCTGTTTCTCTGTCTCTCTAGCAAGCACATATGCCCTATAGCAAAAATCTCTCTCTCTAAAAAAATTATTTTTCTTTTCTTTTCTTTCTTTTTTTTATTTTGAGAGGTTGGTGGTTTTTTTGTTTTGTTTTGTTTTGTTTTCTTATTGGACATGTGCGCTCACCAGACAGACAGAGATAGAGAGACAGGAAGTGAGAAATCACCCCCCAGGGGGGATGGCCACACCATAGTCCCTTCTCCTCCATTCTCTTCTCGGGATCTTGGACACGCATGCACACGTGCCCGGTGTGAGTTTAAACCACCAGGTCCGGGACTCGAACTGCGGTCAACTACATGGGAGTCCAGTGACATAGCCATTACGCTAACTGCTGGTCCCAAGAAATTATTTTTCTAATGCCTTAGTTTTTACTCTTATTTCCAAGTTTTTTTTAATTTATTTATTTTTTGTTTGTTTTGTTTTGTTGAGAGTTTTTATTTTTTTTCTTTTTGCTATAGGTCGTGTGCGCTCACCAGACAGACAGAAAGAGACAGAGAGACAGAAAAGCAAGAAATCCCCCCCCAGTAGGGGGATGGCCACACCACAATCCCTTCTCCTCCATTCTCCTCTCGGGATCTTGGGCACACATGCACACGCACCCGGCGTGAGTTTAAGCCGCCAGGTCCAGGACTCGAACCGCGGTCAGCCACCTGGGAGTTCAGCGACATAGCCATTATGCTAACTGCTGGTCCCCTAAGGTTTTACTTTTTGTGACACATTTATTATTTCTTTGTGGACTTCAGTTTTTTGTTTGTTTGTTTGTTTGTTTGTTTTTTGACAATTGAATGGTATAAACATCAGAAACATTGGCGATGAAGTAGGTTAAGTTTTTGTCTCTCCCAAAACACTTATTTTAAGATTGGTAGCTTTCCAGCTCTGATACTGTTTTCTTTGATTCAGGCATGTCTTGAAATATAACATTAGTTTAGGTACCTGGCCTTCCTATGAAGAATTTGAGGAAGAGATCAGAAGGATGTGGGATTATTAAGGTGAAGAACAGAACCACGTTCACCAAGACATAGGCATTGGAGTATTTCTGAATAAAGGCATTGCAAATGGAGTCAAGCAGAATAATTTATGTAGCCTTGCCTACCCCTCCCCCCACACACATACTGCATGGCAGGAAGTTTGCTGTCCTATCATATAGACTCTGACATTTGACTGTGCCTAATGTGAATTATTATAATCTAGTCTTGTTTTTCCCTTTTCGTTTTAATCACCCTCATGTCCCAGATGGGTAGATAGATAGATATACTTTTTTAAAAGGTTTTTTAGTTTTTTACATAGAGCATACACTTGCCAGAGAGAGACAGAGAGAGGAAAAGTGAGAAATCACCCCCACCCCCAGAGGATGACCACACCTTTTCTTCCATTTTCCTCCTGGGATTTTGGGCATGCACGCACACATGCCCAGCATGATTTTCAAGCCTCCAGGTCTGCAACTTGAACTGTGTCAGCCATGCCTTAACCAGTGCCTTAACCACCATGCAACCTGCTACTCCTGGCCCCATCAATTTAAAAATACAGTTTTTATCCAACCTGATAGTTTTTATCAGTGATAAAAGTTAATTGTAGTAAGTAGTAAATAACCTATATAATATAGGAACGGGGGAAAATTAAGCGCCAGGATATTCACGGTCTATCTCCCTACTCTCCTCCTTCCTTAGCCCACATATATCCACAAGCATGGCCAGTAAAAATCAAAGTATTTCCAAATTCTGATAATTTGTTCATCATTTTCAATGATGGAGCAAGTTTATGTGCCAGTACTGTTTATGCATTGGGCACAATGTGTACATATAGATGAGGATACGGGCACTGTCGACATGCCCAAATATTTTCTTAAATTAAAAAAAAAAACGTTTACCAGCATGACTTGTATTAATTATTTCATCTTATCCATTCTTAAGTGAAAAGCTAAAATGAGAAATTATGAGTGTAGATAGCTTGCCTGGAAAGCAAACCCACCCACATTTAATAAGAAATATAATTGAATATAAAAAGTGAATAC
Organism: Tupaia belangeri chinensis; assembly: GCF_000334495.1. Taxonomy (NCBI): domain Eukaryota; kingdom Metazoa; phylum Chordata; class Mammalia; order Scandentia; family Tupaiidae; genus Tupaia; species Tupaia belangeri. Next base: position 916,312 of record NW_006159773.1, read on the forward strand.
AGGAGGACCAGCCCCTTAAGCAAGTGGTTAAAGGAGGTGGATCACTCATGGACAACTGTGGTTTGAATCCCGGACCCGACTTGATAAACACACCAATTGCATGTGCATGCCTGCCCCAAATTCTGACAGAATGGAGAAATGGAGACAGGACTGTGGAAGACCAAACCTCATGAGAGGTTTTTTCTTTGTCTTTGTCTTTGTCTCTCTCTGGCAAGCGCATGCACCCTCTGCTGATATATATTTTTTAAATTTCTTATAAAAATTAGTAAAAGAGCATTGTATAGTTCTTGGTACACACGAAGCAGTCAATAAATATTTATTTTTTCATTATATTATTATTATTTATATAAAGTTCTATTTTTGAAAATAAAAATATTTAGCTATTATATTTTGTTATTTAATAATTAAATGATGAATCTCTTCTTGCTAAGAAGGTTAAACATCTTAAGTATAAGAAAGGAAATTAAGACTTACTGAAGTTAATGTCTACTTGTTTTAATAAAATAGTCTTATGTTGGTGTACAAGGTTTGAAAGTTTTGGAACTGTATAATATGGATTAAAGCAGTTGACATCTTGACTGTATATTTCAGAGATTTAAATAAGATTTTAACTGACAAGAAAAGATACAAATGAATATTTGAGTTTTGTGAACCCCTAACACCTAGAACTTCCTTAAATAGTCACTTCTGTGTTTAAATATTTTAATCATAAAATAGCCTTATGACCACACTAATTATCTAAAACCCCTTATGTGATTTCATAGAATCCAGTATTATTTCCAAGATACTTACCACATTATTAAAATGATTTATTGGTATAATTCTTAGATTTATTAGATTAAGATTTTATTTCCTTATCAGATTACAAACTCAGGGAAGGAACTAGGTCAGTGTTTTAATCCCTATTGACTTCCAAGTCTAGCACAATAGATGGCATACAATAGGTTTTCTATAAATATCTACTGAATGAATGAATGATATTGATAGTCTTTTTTTTTTTTTTTTTTTTTTTTTTTTCCTGCTTTTGTAGTGAAGTTAATTTAAAAAAAAACG
>NW_006159773.1:917951-919792 GCF_000334495.1 Tupaia belangeri chinensis
TTGAATAAATGAAAGATATTTTAATTTTTTTTTTTTTTTTTTTTTTTTTTGCCATGCATTATGTGATAAGTTAATCTAAAAACCAAGGATTTCTTTTTAGGTTCATCTTAGTTGCTGAGGGACTTACTAGGAGAGTTGAGATTTTCTTTTATCAACTTTCATTCACTTCATTCACTGCAGTCATACATCATTTAATCATTCAGACAACAGTATTTTTGAGTGCCAGGCACTGTTTTAAGAGCTGGGGATAGTCAATGAATAAAAGACAGGTGCCTGCTTTTGCAGACAGCTGTGTTTTTGTGGATTGCTGCCTTTAAATATCAAGATGCAGGCACATTTTATTTTTAAGATCTAAATATCTTTGAGCTGTCTTAGTTTTAATAAGACTTCTTGCCCCCAAATAAGTATTAACATCTTCCTACGCATTCACACAATACACCACCATCCACCTGTGAGGATCTGCCCATTGTCTCTCCCTCCCCTCTTCAGTCCTTTCGTCAGACCAGGACTGTGGAGCAAGCACTTTACTGCCATCTCAGGACTTGTGGTTGGGAAAACCATCCTAAGCTAAGAGTCTTTTCTGCAGGCTTGTTTTGCTCTCTTTCAGACTTGGTTTCTGTTTTTGTTTGCTCTGTGGTACCTTCACTCCTACCTCAGGCTACTGGCAAGAATGAGCATCACTTAAAAAGTAATTTAGGAAATAAGTATACTCCCTCTAGGGTGCAAATAAAAGGAAAAGTTGTGGTAAATAGCTAATGTAAGCAAAAGGTGCCTTGGGGGAACCCTAAGAGTCACTTCTTTCAAACCAGCAATAACTTCTGGTGCTATTGGTCCTGAGGCAGCAGCCGTCAACATTGTTTAAAAAAGCTCCCTTATGGTGTTCTCATTAATTAACTGCACTGTTTGTTGATTCTAGATTGATTCAGTTTGTTCTCTGGAGAGTGTTTGCGAAACTCAGTAATGCCTTGATGCAGAATTTCATCTTCAGGCCCTAAATTCCCAGGATGGTGGTTTACTGGGACATATAGAAGATGAAGTGAAAAAGAGAATTTGTTAGATAAAAATGATAATCAAAATATTTTAAATTCAGATGTAATTTTTGAAGATTTTCCCCACAGAGCTAAAAAATTACCTGAAGCAAAGTTTGACTGACAGGCAGGCTTAACAAACACAACAAGACAAATGGCATGCAAAACAGATAGGGAAGTATTTGTTGCTAATTACTTGAGAAAGCATTTTAATTAAGTTGTTTGCCAATTAATGCCTCATTTTTAACATTCTATAAATATTTAAATGTGTTTCATAAACTTTCCTTCTTATGGAAGCATTTGCAAATGTTATTATGGAATTTCTTTGGGAATCTCACAGGAGAAAAAAACTGCACCATTTAGAAGATCCTATTTGCCATTTTCATAAATAAATAAGTAAATTATCTTTTTTATCTTGGTAGCTATTATACTTTAAAATGTTCTATCTGCATAAACTTCTTCCATATTATCTTATGAAGACTGAATAAATATAGGACATATAGTGTTCTGATCCTGTCATAAAAATTGAAAATAACACAGTAGAGAAAGGATAGTAGGTTTAAGTTCAATCTTTTAGTCAAATCCAAAAACAATTTTGACTAATTTCTTAAAATTCAACAAATTGCAATTGTCACTATTTTAACCATCTTCAACCTAGAACTTCCAAAATGCTACCTACCCAACTAAAATAAAGCAAAAGATGATACACACAAGAAAAGCACATTTTCGCTATTACTATTTTGGTTTACTTTATAAGGTAAGTTGTCATGAACTCAATCAAAAATATCTCAAGCATTTAGCCTTCCTCTTTCC
>NW_006159773.1:919803-935719 GCF_000334495.1 Tupaia belangeri chinensis
CCCTGTTCTCTCTTTTATTGGAAGTCATGCTTTTGCTTATTGCCTATTTTAAAAGTACTTTTTTAAATCAAACTAAAGGATGAGAATATATTATGCATAGAATTTAGCAGAGGACAAGGACACTCACTTCATAAGCACATGTCATTTTCATGACCATGCAATAAATAACCAAGTTGCAAGCCCTGACTTACCTGGAATAGGAGCTGTCAATACAATTACTAACTGACCTACTGTGTAATGTGTTAGCATCAGCAAGAAACAGACGTTCCCCACCCCTAGCCTCATTGGTGTTATTTACACAGTGAAAAATCAGAGGAGAGGGAAAAAGAGTTTCAAGGGAGTTTTCTAATAATAAGATGCTTGATCTTCAGGGACTTTGGAAATAAGAAAGACTGGATGAGGAGGAGAGTAGGAGGAGCTTGTGTGCACCCACAAGGAAATCCACGTGTGCAGGCACTTAGGATGGTAGCATAGCACTTAAGGGACTGTGGCAAGGGTCCCTAGGCCACCTATACCCCATTTATCAATCATCTCAGCATGAAAAAAGCTTAATTATATAGGTCCAAAAAAGGAGTTCAATGGTAATAGCAAAAAGTGTGTGCTACTGTTCCTATAGGAACTCAATTATGTAAATTGTGTTACCTTTGTACAAATAGTACTGTGATCATGTAAGTCTTTTTAATAATTGTCTAGATAAAAATTAAAAAGATAATTGTGAGCACAGTCTCATAGAGAAGGTTACCATTTGTAAGATCAATTAAAATGAACCACCATGACTTTTGACTTTTGGGAAAGAGGGCAAGCTCCTTTTGCTTCCTTGCTGGTGATAAAAGTCAAGTGGTTGGAGTTATATGAGTGTTGACATACTCTGTACTCACTTTAAGTGAATTAAGCAGCATTGTCTACCTTTGATGTGTTTCATTTTATTTACTTATCTTGAGCTTATCATTTAAATTTTAATTAGAAATCAAATTTCAAATTGTCTTAAAACTCTGTGGCAGGGGTGGGAGGATAAGAAAGAAAAAAGAAAAGGCTTATGTGATGGTTAATTTTATTTAGCAACTTGACTGGGCCATGAGATGCCTAGATATCTATTATAGATAAACATTATTTCTGACTGTGTCTATAGGAAGGTTTCTGGAAGATATTAGTATTTGAATCAGTGAACTGAATAAAGCAGATTGTCCTCTCCAAAGCGGAGAGGATAGCAGCAGACTATCTACATCAATCGTGAAGAAAAATTAATCTTGTTCATGCCCTAGCTAAAGAGGGTTATGACTAACAGTAGGAACAATAGCCAACATTTCAGACATCTCACTTGATTTGACTTACACAATATTGACTGAATAATGAAAGTTCAGCAAACTTTTTGCTCATTAAGTGTCAAGATTAGGTACTAATAAGAATAGAGCTTTCCATGGAAATGTTTAACAAGTAGGATCAAGATTTTGAAGCATTTCTTTGAAGAATTATAGTTGGAGATGCACATGGCTTGACCAGTTTGTCCCTGAACTCAAAGTGTGAGCAAAGTAATGAATACCAAGAGGAGGATGTGGTCTAGTTAAAGCAAAAGTGGACTGGTCAAGATCAAAAGTCATGACAACAGTTTTTGAGTGATCAAGGCATTTTGTTTGTTGACTTTCTGGAGGACCAAAGAACAATAACATCTTATTATCAGAGTGTTTGGAGAAAGTTAGACAAAACTTTAGGAGATAAATCCCTAAAAAGTCTTCACCAAAGAGTCCTTCTTTACCAGATCATCACTCCTGCTCAAATAAGGGCAATGTTGTGAGAATTTCAGTGGGTAATCATTAGGTAACCATCTCTTTTTATTTTAGGAAGATTTTTGCTACAGGGCACGAGCTTACCAGAAAGACAGAAAGTGAGAAATCACCCCTCAGGGGGGATGGCCACGCAGCAATCCCTTCTCCTCCATTCTCCTTTCAGGATTCTGGGCATGCACATGTGCCCAGGGTGAATTTTAAGCCTCCCGTTCTGGGACCCAAGCCACAGTCAACTGCGTGGGAGTCCAGTGAAATAGCCATTACACACCGTCTGCTGGTCCTCAGGTATCCATGTGGTGGTCCTGATTTGGAGCCTTCTGGCTTATTTTTATTTCCAAATCTTAAGAAGGGTTTAAAGGAAGGCCAGCCCATAGCATAGTGGTTAAGGCAACTGAATCCCACATGGCTGTCTTCTCAGTTCAAATCGTAGACCTGGTGGCTTAAGGAACATACTGGGCAGTGTGTAAATGTGCCCAAAATTCAAAAGGAGGGAGAAATAGAGAAGGGGTTGCAGCATGAGCTTTTCTTCTGGGAAGTGCTTTCTCACTTTCTCTCTTTCTTTCTTGCGAATGCACACACTCTCTGGCAAAATTTTTAAAAAGTATTTAAAAGTCACTTATTCATCGATGTGGCTAAATTTTCAGAACTCTCAGTTTCTTTAGGGATAGACTAAATGGCTATATGATATCACCTTTTTAAAAATGTCTTGAATTCAATGGAGCATCTGTGGAGAAATAAAATTTGTATTTTCCATTTTAATTCCTTTTTTTCCATGAACTTTTTGAAATTCCCTTGTGTACATATGTATATATTTATAAACACAAGCACACACACGCTGGTTCTGTTTCTTTGGGGAATACCTGCTTGTCCAGATTTAGTTACTAAGAGAAGTTCAAAAAGATGAGTTTTCTGATTTGATTTCAAGGGTTCTACAATTGGCTCTCTAATTTGTTTAGCTGTAAAAATGCTAATGACTCAATTCCAGTGGAAAAATGAGCACTGATAGCCCTTGATGTAAACTGGTAATAGATATAAAACATCAGTTCAAACTCTGAATTGGGAAACTTAAATGCAATGAGAGAAACTGGAGCAAGGTGTGTCAGGCCAAGTGGCAACATTCAGCCACCAAAGTCAAGGTTACTGTAGCGGTCTACAGAGTCACAGCTGAAATCAGAAAGGTCTGACTCTTGCTCAGCTGTGATAGTACAGGCAATATCTTACTCTGGCAGGGCTAGACTCTTCATGGCTTACCATTTGGTATAGATCCCAAGTCAACCTGATACACACCAGATGCAAGTATGCCCACAATCCTGACTAACTGGAGGGCTAGGGGAAGTGGAGGCAAGACCCTGTGTGGTGCCTGTCTTTCATGTGCTCACTCTCTCTAATTAAAGAAATAAAATTGATAAGTCTGTAAGAAAAGAATAGGACCAGCAGATGATGTGGTAGTTAAGGTGCTAGATCCCACATGCCAATTGCATGGTTCAAGTCTCAGACCTCCTTGAGGAATGATCCTACTACACTAACTAAATACATATATTATTAATCTTTCTTCCAGCTTCTCCCACAAAATCAACATGCTTTTATCAGAGTAATTCATTGAGTAACTGGATATAATCAGTCCTTTCAGTGATTGCTAGATGCTGACTCTGAACTAACACTAATTCCAAGAGAGAGAATGGATTATTGTAAGCTTAACCAGATGGTGAATCCAATTGCAATTGCTGTACAGATGTGATTTTATTGCTTAAGCAAATTAACATACCTCCTGGTACCTGGTAATGCCTTTTTCACTATTCCTGTAAATAAAACTCACCAAAACCAGTTTGCTTTTAGCTAGAAAGGCCAGCAATACACCTTCACTGTCCAATCTTAGAGGATAACAACTCTGCAGCACTATGTATAATTTAGTTTGCAAGGATATTGTCTTTTTCTTCTGCAAATATCACACTTACTCATTACATTGATGACATTATGATGATTAGATCTTGTATGCAAGAAATAGCAATTATTCTAGACTTATTGATAAGACATTTGTGTGCTAGTGGGTAAGAAAGAAATCTGACCAAAAAAAAAAAAAAATCAGAGGCCTTCTAAGTCAGTGAGATTTCCAAAGTTGCAATGGTATTGGGCATGTTGAGATAAAAGATAAGTGGTTGCATCTGGGACCTCCTAAATCAAAATAAGTGGCTCAAGGTCTTAAAGGACCTCATCGGATTGTAGAGGCAACATATTCCTTACTTCATTGTTCTAGCCCATTTACCAACTGACCCCAAAACCTTCTAATTTTTGAGGGGACCAGCACAAGAGCTGGCTCTGTAAGAGATCTAGTCTACTACATAAGCTACTCTGCCACTTGGGTAATATGTTCCAGCAGATCCATTGATTCTGAAGTACTGACTGAAGACAGGGAGGCTATTCAGTGCCTTTGACAGGCTTCTAAAGGTGCATCACAATACAGGCCCTTCCCTCCTCTATGGATAACTACTCTCCTTTTGAGAAACACTTAACCTACTACTGAAACTTAGTAGAAGCTGCTTGACTGCAGGCCACCAAGTTACCACATGACTTCAGCTCCCCAGCATGAACTGTGTGCTTGCTGATCAATCAAGCAATAAAGTTTGGCATGCCAGCAATAGTTTATCATCATACGGAAGTAGTATGTACATGATCTGGTCCAGCAGGTCTTGAAGGTAAAATATATCACATGAAGAAGTAAGCAAAAGCACATGGCCCCCATACCTGCTATACAGCCTTCTTTCTCCTGGAGTGTACCTATGGGCTCAAGGGAGAATTCCTTATTATCAGTTGACAAGAGAAAAGATTTGGCTTTGGTTTACAGGTAGTTCCATACAGTAAGCTGGCACACTTGAAAGTGGGCAGCTGCAGCACTGTAACTCCTTTCTGGGAATTCTCTGAATGCAATGAGGAGGGAAATCCTCTTTGTGGGCAGAAATTTGAGCAGTGTACTTGGATACTGACCTAGTTTTAAAGGAGAAATGGCCAGAAGTGTAATTATATGCTGTTTCTGTGGTGGTAGCCAATGGTTTGGCTGCATGGTCATAGACTTTGAAGGAATATGCCTGGCAAATTGGTGGTAGGATTTCTCCATCTTCATCATCATGTGTTAAGGGTATATCTTTTATTAGTTCTGCTTCTCTGGAGAACCTTGACTAATAGAGCTCATAGGAGGTGCCTTTTTATATTGACTTAGTAAATGGGAGAAATATTAACTTTACATGGCTCACATATCCACTCTGTCTATGAGGAACTAAAGCTGGGACTAGACTTGCCTTCCTGCTATAAATAAAACTAGACAGAGATATAAAACTGTTTGCAGACATTGCACAACAGCCATGCAGGGCTGTGATCCCTGAGAAAGGCTGCTCTGGCTTTCTGCCTAGAGGCTCTTTGCTGATTAGTTACAGAGCAGGGATCCCCAATAGCAATAGCTGAGTCAGGGAGACAGAGGTTGAAATAAGTTGGGAAGGTTCATGCAGCTGGAATCTGTGCAGCAAATAACCAGAGAGTGGAGATGGAGAGGACAAAAAAAGCACTCCAGAGAAGCCCAGGGTCCTAGAATCTGTTGCTGAACACTAATCTGGGAATGTATAAGTGAACCTCTGCTGGGCAGCACAAATAATGAGAGTTGTGAAGAGAATAACCTGCAGAGCTCCCATGGGGAATGCAGAGATAGAGTACAGGCCAGGTTGGATGGAGAAAGAACAAAATCCAGAACAAACTAAAACTCAGAAAAACACTGAGCTGACAAAACAAATCATATATGATAAAATGGTTTTATCTCCTTGTGACACTAAAAGAATTTAGATATTTTGAAATTCCTGTTGTGATTTTTTTCCCTTAAACTCGAAATTACTTAAATTTGCTTTAGTTTACAAATATACAGATTTGGGAGAGGATAGTTTCACTGCTGATTTCAAGGTTTTTAGAATTTTTTATTTTAAATTTTGAGAGAGAGAATGTGCACATTGAGGATAAGAGAAAAGGAGAGAAGAAAGAGAGGAGATTATCCTGGTTGTGTGTGTGTGTGTGTGTGTGTGTGTGTGTGTGTGTGTGTAAGTTGCTTAAGTTCCCTGTATATTCTGGTTATGAATCCCTTATGTGAAGCTTGGTTTGAAAATATTCCCTCTTGGGAACCAGCAGTTAGCGTAATGGCTATGTCGCTGGACTCCCACGTAGTCGACCGTGGTTCGCGTCCTGAACCTGGTGGCTTAAAACCCACGCCGGGCGCGTGTGCGTGTGTGCCCAAGATCCTGAGAGGAGACTGGAGGAGAGGGGATTGCGTTGTGGCCTTCCCCTCTGTGGGGGTGATTTCTCGCTTTCTGTCTCTCTTTTTCTCTCTGTCTGGCGAGCACATGCGCCCTATAGTGAAAAACCTCTCAAAAAAAAAATCATTATAAAAAAATATATTCCCTCTTATTCTATGGGATGTCTCTTCATCCTATTTATTGTTTCCTTTGCTGCATAGCAGCTTTTTATTTTGATGTAGTCCCACTTGTTACTTTGGGGATTATTGCCTTTGTGTTAGGAGTCTTATTTAAGAAATTGTTGCCTATTCCAATATCTTCAAAAGTTTCCCCTATATTTCCTATTAGTAGTTTTGTAGTTTGAGGCTTTATATTTAAGTCTTTGACCTATTTTGAGTTGATTCTTGTTAGTGGTGAGAGATAGAGGTCCAGTTTCTTTTTGTTCAGGTGGATATCCAGTTCTTCCAGTACCATTTGCTAAAAACACTTTTATTTTCTACACTGCATTGCCTTGTGCCTCTTGTCAAAGATTAATTGTTTATGCATTTTGGGGTTTATTTCTGGATTTTCTATTCTGTTCCATTGGTCTGTATGTCTGTTTTTATGCCAATTCCATGCTTTTTTAATTATCACAGCATTGAAATATATTTGGAGGTCAAGTAGTGAGATGCCTCCTACTTTATTCTTTTTGCATAATAATGCCTTGGCTATATGGGAATTTTTATTGTTCCAGATTAAAGTTTATGATGTTTTTTCTATTTATGTGAAAAATGTCACTGGTAATTTGATCAGAATCATATTGAATTTGTAAATTTGTAGTTATGGGTTTCTCCTTAAGCAGAAATAAAAAAATTGAGACTCTGTTGCTCTTTATTTCTGGTCCTTCATTATCTTGTCTTTAATTTGTTTCTATCTTTTCTTATTTTATCTTTCTTTCTGAATGACAATGTGAAGTTTATCCTGCATATTGCTGATTGCATTTCTTTTTCTTTTCTTTTTTTTTTTTTTTTTTTGTGGGATTTTTTTAATGTGTGCACACACCAGAAAGACAGAGAGAGACAGAGAGACAGAAAGCGAGAAAACACCCCCCCCGGGGGGCGGCGGGGGGGTGGGCGAAATCCCTTCTCCTCCAATCTCCTCTTGGGATCTTGGGCACACACACACACATGTGCCCAGTGCGAGTTTAAGCTACCGGGTCTAGGACTCGAAGTGTGGTCGACTACATGGGAGTCCAGCAACATAACCATTGCACTAACTGCTGGTCCCACTGATTGCATTTCACATAATGTCAACAGTACTTTACATTGTAATTTTACTATTTAACCTTTGTTCTGTCTTTGTTTAGCTTGCTCATATCATTTCATGTTATTCTCTGTTCTGTATTCTTCTCTATGTATGATGTACTGCTCCATTTCATAAAGGCTATATCTTATTATAATCTACTGGATTTTCAAACAGTTCTGTGATTCTTTTTTTCTTGATAGCTATAAGTCACTTTCGGAGTTCCTTTCTCCCCCTGAGTCTTTCTATTTCCTTTGTTCTGTAGAGTTGTTTTTCAACTTCTTGCCTTTGATTTATTTCATTATGTATTTATGTGTGTTTGATTTTCCTCTCTTTGCTCATATGTAAGATAGCTATACAGATCTCATCTTTACCAATAAAGAATCGACTCATTTAGTTTGCAATGGTTTTATTCCCTCTCCACTGGAGGTTGTTAAATCCAACTCTTTGATTGAGATTTAGAAAACAGATTCATGGGCTAAGTCTGCAGCTCACCTCTTCTTGAGTTCACCATGATTTCATTTAGCATGGCTCTCTAGCATTGAGGGATACGTTGTAAGCCTAATGACTCCCATACCTTCAACAAGCAGACCATAGAGCTTCCTGAAATTGAGCAGAAAGACCTCCAACTCTTCATACTTTTGATCTCCTAGTGCATAAAAGATCAAAATCTTAAGTATGTTCCATTACCTGGAGTCTTCTTGCTGTATTCCCATCTGTTTATGGAGAGTAAGTTAGAAATAGATGAACTACAATATCTAATCTCAGGTATATACATACAAGGGAATATTACTCAACTATAAAAAAGAAGGCAATCTTATTATCAGCAACAACATGGATAAACATGGAGAATATTGTGCTAAGTGAAATAAGTCAGGTACAGAAAAAATATTGTATGATCTCACTTTTATGTGAGATCACCTAAAAAAGTCACACTCACAAAAGCTAGAGTAGAATGGTGGCTGTTAGGAGCTGGGAAGTAGGGGAAATATGGAGATGTTGGTCAAAGGAATAGCTCTGGAGATATAATGTGTAGTTCGGGTGTGATGGATGTGTGATAATCATTATATTTATATATATATATATATATATATATATATATATATATATATATATATATATATATATATATATATATATATATATATATATATATATATATATATATATATATATATATATATATATATATATATATATATATATATATATATATATATATATATATATATATATATATATATATATATATATATATATATATATATATATATATATATATATATATATATATATATATATATATATATATATATATATATATATATATATATATATATATATATATATATATATATATATATATATATATATATATATATATATATATATATATATATATATATATATATATATATATATATATATATATATATATATATATATATATATATATATATATATATATATATATATATATATATATATATATATATATATATATATATATATATATATATATATATATATATATATATATATATATATATATATATATATATATATATATATATATATATATATATATATATATATATATATATATATATATATATATATATATATATATATATATATATATATATATATATATATATATATATATATATATATATATATATATATATATATATATATATATATATATATATATATATATATATATATATATATATATATATATATATATATATATATATATATATATATATATATATATATATATATATATATATATATATATATATATATATATATATATATATATATATATATATATATATATATATATATATATATATATATATATATATATATATATATATATATATATATATATATATATATATATATATATATATATATATATATATATATATATATATATATATATATATATATATATATATATATATATATATATATATATATATATATATATATATATATATATATATATATATATATATATATATATATATATATATATATATATATATATATATATATATATATATATATATATATATATATATATATATATATATATATATATATATATATATATATATATATATATATATATATATATATATATATATATATATATATATATATATATATATATATATATATATATATATATATATATATATATATATATATATATATATATATATATATATATATATATATATATATATATATATATATATATATATATATATATATATATATATATATATATATATATATATATATATATATATATATATATATATATATATATATATATATATATATATATATATATATATATATATATATATATATATATATATATATATATATATATATATATATATATATATATATATATATATATATATATATATATATATATATATATATATATATATATATATATATATATATATATATATATATATATATATATATATATATATATATATATATATATATATATATATATATATATATATATATATATATATATATATATATATATATATATATATATATATATATATATATATATATATATATATATATATATATATATATATATATATATATATATATATATATATATATATATATATATATATATATATATATATATATATATATATATATATATATATATATATATATATATATATATATATATATATATATATATATATATATATATATATATATATATATATATATATATATATATATATATATATATATATATATATATATATATATATATATATATATATATATATATATATATATATATATATATATATATATATATATATATATATATATATATATATATATATATATATATATATATATATATATATATATATATATATATATATATATATATATATATATATATATATATATATATATATATATATATATATATATATATATATATATATATATATATATATATATATATATATATATATATATATATATATATATATATATATATATATATATATATATATATATATATATATATATATATATATATATATATATATATATATATATATATATATATATATATATATATATATATATATATATATATATATATATATATATATATATATATATATATATATATATATATATATATATATATATATATATATATATATATATATATATATATATATATATATATATATATATATATATATATATATATATATATATATATATATATATATATATATATATATATATATATATATATATATATATATATATATATATATATATATATATATATATATATATATATATATATATATATATATATATATATATATATATATATATATATATATATATATATATATATATATATATATATATATATATATATATATATATATATATATATATATATATATATATATATATATATATATATATATATATATATATATATATATATATATATATATATATATATATATATATATATATATATATATATATATATATATATATATATATATATATATATATATATATATATATATATATATATATATATATATATATATATATATATATATATATATATATATATATATATATATATATATATATATATATATATATATATATATATATATATATATATATATATATATATATATATATATATATATATATATATATATATATATATATATATATATATATATATATATATATATATATATATATATATATATATATATATATATATATATATATATATATATATATATATATATATATATATATATATATATATATATATATATATATATATATATATATATATATATATATATATATATATATATATATATATATATATATATATATATATATATATATATATATATATATATATATATATATATATATATATATATATATATATATATATATATATATATATATATATATATATATATATATATATATATATATATATATATATATATATATATATATATATATATATATATATATATATATATATATATATATATATATATATATATATATATATATATATATATATATATATATATATATATATATATATATATATATATATATATATATATATATATATATATATATATATATATATATATATATATATATATATATATATATATATATATATATATATATATATATATATATATATATATATATATATATATATATATATATATATATATATATATATATATATATATATATATATATATATATATATATATATATATATATATATATATATATATATATATATATATATATATATATATATATATATATATATATATATATATATATATATATATATATATATATATATATATATATATATATATATATATATATATATATATATATATATATATATATATATATATATATATATATATATATATATATATATATATATATATATATATATATATATATATATATATATATATATATATATATATATATATATATATATATATATATATATATATATATATATATATATATATATATATATATATATATATATATATATATATATATATATATATATATATATATATATATATATATATATATATATATATATATATATATATATATATATATATATATATATATATATATATATATATATATATATATATATATATATATATATATATATATATATATATATATATATATATATATATATATATATATATATATATATATATATATATATATATATATATATATATATATATATATATATATATATATATATATATATATATATATATATATATATATATATATATATATATATATATATATATATATATATATATATATATATATATATATATATATATATATATATATATATATATATATATATATATATATATATATATATATATATATATATATATATATATATATATATATATATATATATATATATATATATATATATATATATATATATATATATATATATATATATATATATATATATATATATATATATATATATATATATATATATATATATATATATATATATATATATATATATATATATATATATATATATATATATATATATATATATATATATATATATATATATATATATATATATATATATATATATATATATATATATATATATATATATATATATATATATATATATATATATATATATATATATATATATATATATATATATATATATATATATATATATATATATATATATATATATATATATATATATATATATATATATATATATATATATATATATATATATATATATATATATATATATATATATATATATATATATATATATATATATATATATATATATATATATATATATATATATATATATATATATATATATATATATATATATATATATATATATATATATATATATATATATATATATATATATATATATATATATATATATATATATATATATATATATATATATATATATATATATATATATATATATATATATATATATATATATATATATATATATATATATATATATATATATATATATATATATATATATATATATATATATATATATATATATATATATATATATATATATATATATATATATATATATATATATATATATATATATATATATATATATATATATATATATATATATATATATATATATATATATATATATATATATATATATATATATATATATATATATATATATATATATATATATATATATATATATATATATATATATATATATATATATATATATATATATATATATATATATATATATATATATATATATATATATATATATATATATATATATATATATATATATAATATATATATACATACACACATAAAATCATCATGTTGAAAAAATCATGTTGTGCTTCTGGCTTATTATACAGTTTTAATTTATCAATTACATATTTTAAAGTCTAATTTTTGCTTCTGATTGTTTTCATAAAAGTTGTCAATCTACTTCTGTTGTAGAAAAAGTGTAGACGGTGATGTAGAAAGGGACAGTGTTTTGAACGACTCACAAACTAGCATCCACTCAGCAGGTGGAGAGTCAATCACTCTTTTGACTAGATTATACTTTCCATTTTCAAGCCTGGAAGGCCAAAAGCATTTGGAGCATTTTCTGCTAAATTTTAAGTAGCCATATAATAGGCTACTCATTGCATTTGTTTTCATTCCATGTTTTCTAGCCTAATAGAATAAGATCAGAGTCTACTCAAATAGGGTCCAAAGCATGAAGCTGGTTTTTAAAAAAAATTGATACAAAGGCATGGAAAAGTTATCAGTACTTCTGAGGGGAGGCATACTTACAGATTGGTGAAACATTAGGAGAATATTCTCTGATAGAAACACAGTGTGTGCCCTCTTCCTTGAGAGAGTGTGAGTGTGTGTGAAGATCTTGAGGGAATGGATCCATGTTTGCTGTTGGGGTGCAAGGGGAACAGAGAAGGACAGCACCTTTCCTACAAGTTTAGGAACTGCTCTATCCATATGAACATATAGTTATGTCTGGAACATGCCACATGCTCTCTTCTTCAAGTCACTGCACATGCTCTATTTCTACCTAGAATGCCCAGGCTCCTCTCTCTCCTTACCTATGTAATTACTTCTATTATTCAGTTTTCATATTAGATAGTCCCTTCCCAGAAAACATTCATGACTCTTTGACTTCAATGACTGGAATGGATGCTGTATTGCACATGGAGTCAGGATAGCTTAGTCTGGTTCCCTTACCTCCTACCTTATCATAGTTGAAGGCCACAGGATAAACAACTTATGTTATTAGTTGCACTGTGCTTGCATGCTTGTTACATGATTATGACTTTCTGTTTTATGGTATTGCATTTAATGCAAACATGTGTGTGTGTGACAGTTTGGTTTTGCAATGGGTCATTATTGTCTGCAGCCCCTTTAAGAGAAAGGGAACACCTGGCCCTGTTTATCTAGCTAGCCCTGCTCAGCTCGGTCTTGGTTCTGTTAGCTTAGCCTTGATGGCCTTTGCTTGGGTTGGCCTTAGGTTGCTGTAAGCTCCAAGAGATAGGAAGCTACTCTGCAAGTGCTCTCTTTTTTAGAAAATTTATTTATTTTTTAAATTTCATTTTCTTGTATACATTCAATCACATTATTTAGCTTACAAAATGAATATTTCAACAGGTGAACATTTCTCCCTAGTATAGTTGATAAAACTATAAAATATCTTCAACAGGTAATACCACATTTCTTTGTCCTATTAATGCTTTGCCTCTCCTATTTTTCTTCTAAATGTCTTTCCTCAGAACCCTCCTCTTTCACACACACTATATCTGTTATTTACATCTATATACTGTGTTTCTATATCCTTTAGTCAATCATTTTCAGTCATAGAGTGGGGACACTCAGTATATATTAAGTGGGGACATACAATGCCTCTCCTGGCTTGCTTCACTCAGCAGTAAATCTTCCATATTCATCCACTTCCTGTCAAAAGCCAGGAATTTTTTTTTTTTTGGAGAGATTTTCACTGTAGGGCGCGTGCGCTCGCCAGACAGACAGAGAGAGACATAGAGACAGAAAGCGAGAAATCACCCCCCAGGGGGGATGGTCACGCCGCAATCCCCTCTCCTCCATTCTCCTCTCGGGATCTTGGGCACGCACGCACACGCGCCCAGCATGAGTTTTAAGCCACCGGGTCCGGGACACGAACCGCGGTCGACTACGTGGGAGTCCAGCGACATAGCCATTACGCTAACTGCTGGTTCCCAGGAATTTTTTTTATGGCTGAATAGTATTCCATAGATTATATGTGCCACAGTTTTTCTATTCATTCACCTGTTCGTGGGCATTTGGGTTGTTTTCATGACTTAGCAATTATGAATAGTGCCGCAATAAACATCGATGTACAAGCACTTTTCTGATTAAGCATTCTACTGCCCTTTGGGTAGATACCAAGGAGTGGGATAATTGGATCATATGGTAGTTCTGCTTGTAGATTTTTGAGGAATTTCCAAATTATTCTCCACAGTAACTGAACCAATTTAAATTCCCACTAGCATTGTAAAAGAGTTCCCCTTTCACCACATCCCTGCCAGCACTTATCATTTTTTGTTTTGTTTTTAGTCTTAGTCATTCTGACTGGGGTTAAATGGTATCTCATTGTTGTTTTGATCTGCACTTCCCTTACAATGAGGGATGCTGAGCATTTTTTCATATGACTTTTAGCTATTCATATGTCATCTTTAGAGAGTGTTGTTTTTCAACTCATTCTCCCATCTTTTAATAAGATTGATCATCCTTTTTTGGAACAGCTGCTTGAGTTCCTTGTGAATTCTGGTTATCAGTCCCTTATCTGACACAGTTTACAAAAATATTTTCCCATTC
>NW_006159773.1:936149-937365 GCF_000334495.1 Tupaia belangeri chinensis
CATAGTTTTCCTTATGGAGGTCTTTAACTTCTTTGGTTAGATTTATCCCTAAGTATCTTATACTTTTTGTGGCTATGGTAAATGGAATTACTTTTTTCAGTTCTAGCTCAGTCTGCCTGTTGTTTGTATATAGAAATGCTATAGATTTCTGAATGTTAATTTTGTATCCTGCAACTTTACTGTATTCATGTATTACTTCTAGAAATTTTTTCATGGAAACCATTGGGTCTTCTATGTATACAATCATGTCATCCGCAAGTAGAGTTTCACCTCTTCTTTTCTTATTTGAATGCCTTTTATTTTTTCCTCTTTTCTGATTGCATTGGTGAGGACTTCCAATACTATATTGAAACAGAGTAGAGAAAGTGGGCATCCTTGTACCCGTTTTTAGTGGAAAAACTTTCAGCTTTTCTCCATTGAGGATGATGTTCACTATGGGTTTTTCATAGATAGCTTTTATTATGTTGAGAAATGCCCCTTATTTATTTATTTATTTATTTATTTATTTATTTATTGGAGAGGTTTTTGCCACAGAGTGCATGCGCTCGCCAGACAGAGAGAGACAGAGAGACAGAAAGCGAGAAATCACCCCCCAGGAGGGATGACCACGCCGCAATCTCTTCTCCTCCGTTCTCCTCTTGGGATCTTGGGCAATCATGCACACGTGCCCGGTGGGAGTTTAAGCCACCGGGTTCAGGACTTGAACTGCGGTTGGCTACGTGGGAGTCCAGCGACATAGCCATTACGCTAACTGCTGGCCCCTGAGAAATGCCCCTTCTATGCCAATTTTGCTGAGAGTCTTGATCATGATTGGATGTTGTATCTTATCAAATGCTTTTTCTGCATCAATCTATATGACCATATGGTTTTTATCTTTCTTCCTGTTAATATGGTGTATCACATTTATGGTTTTGTGTATATTGAACCAACCTTTCACTCCTGGAATAAAGCCTACCTGATCGTGATGTATAATCTTTTTTTATAAGTTGTTGGGTATGATTTGCTAGTATTTTGTTTGAGAATCTTTGCGTCTATATTCATCTGAGATATTGGTCTATAGTTTTCCTTCCTTGTCCTCTCCTTATCTGTTCTAAGGAAAAGGGTGATAGAAGCTTCATAGAATGAATTATGGAGAGATTCACCCTTTTGGATCTTTAGAAATAACTTGAGCAGAATGGGGGTTAACTCTTCTTTGAAAGTTTTGTAGAATTCAGAG
>NW_006159773.1:938013-939033 GCF_000334495.1 Tupaia belangeri chinensis
AAGATTATGGAAACTTGTGTCCTCATTGTCATTGGCTTCCATAAACCTTTTGATTTCAGTCTTTATTTCTTCAGTAGTTATGGAGTCATTCAGGAGTAGGTTATTTAGTTTCCATGTATTTGAGTATTTTTGAGGATTTTTCTTGCAATTAAACTGAAGCTTAATTCCATCATGGTCAGAGAAGATGCTGGATATAGTTTCTATGCCTTTGAATCTGCAGAGGCTTGCTTTGTGTCCTATGATGTGGTCAATCATTGAGAAGGTTCCATGTGGGGGATGAGAAAAAAGTGTATCTTGTGGTTTTTGAATGAAAAGTTCTATAGCTGTCTGGTAAGTCAATTTGATTTATGGTATCATTTAGATCCTTCATCTCTTTACCTATTTTATATGATCTGTCCAGAGGGGATAGTGTAGTGTTGAGGTCTCCAACAATTAGTGTATTACAGTCTCTCTTTCCTTTTTAGATCTAACAGTCTTTTCTTCACATATTTGGGTGCTCCTGTGTTAGGTGCATAGATATTAATAAGCATTATATTTTCTTAATCGATTGACCCTTTTACTACAATATAGTACCCTTCTTTGTCTCTTCGAACAGTTTTTGTTTTAAAACCTATTTTGTCAGAAATTAGTATCGCAACTCCAGCTATTTTTTGGTTCCCATTTGCATGGAAAACATTTCTCCAACCTTTCACTTTCAGTCTATGTATGTCTTTATCCATGAAGTGGGTTTCCTTTAGACAATAGATAGAGGGTTTCTGTTTTTTATTCCATTCAGCCAATCTGTGTCTCTTGATTGGAGAATTAAATTAATTAACGTTCAATGTTATTATCAAAGTTACTGGACCTGTTCCGACATTTAAGTTGGCCATTGTCTTAGTTCCCTTTTATTCCTTTGTTTCTGTCTATTAATTCTTTAGTCTTCCTGGAACAGTACTTTCTTTAAGGTTTCTTTCTTTCTTTTTTTTTTTTTTTTTGGAGGGGTTTTTGCTATAGGGCGCGGGCGCCCCCGACAGACAGAGG
>NW_006159773.1:939654-944654 GCF_000334495.1 Tupaia belangeri chinensis
CGGGTGCCTCTCCTCTGTCCCTTTGTGTTCGTCATTTTGGTTAATTACTGGAAGATGGCGGTTCTGGACAAAAGGAAAGTCCATATGAAGGATAATCTTGCAGGATAGAATAATCTTGGTTGAAATTGTTTCTCTCTTAACACTTTAAATTTGTATTCCCATTCTTTTCTTGCTTGCATTGTTCTGTTAAGAAGTCTGGTGTTAGCCTGTTGGGGTGACCTTTGTTAGTCACTTGTCGTTTCTCTCTTGCCAGTTTTAGTATTTTATCTTTATCTGTGGTCTTAACCAGTCTGACTACGATATGCCTTGAGAAAGATCTTCTTAGGTTTATTCTATCTGGGGTATTTCTTGGGTCTGGATGTTTGAGTGCCTCTCTAGACTTGTGAAATTTTCTTCCAAGATTCCATGGAATAGATTTTCCATGCCCTTATTAGTTTCTTCATCTTCAGGGATACCAATTATTCAGATGTTAGGGCGTCTAATGGAATCTAGTATTTCTCATATGTTATCCTCATGGGGTATTTTTGGTTATTTTCTCAGAGTGTTCATTTCTTCTTTCATATCATGGAAGGACTTTCTAATCTCCTGTAGTTCATTATCTCTTTTCCGTTCCAACTCATAGAATTTGGTCACCATGAATGTTCTAAATTCTTTCTTGGACATTTTGATAATGTCTTCTTTTTCTTTTTTTTTTTTCTTCAAGACATGGAAGAGAGTCACTGTGTTCTTTTGATGGAGACATATTTCTTGCTTTATTCAGACCTGAGGCTCTTCTACTTCTAGACATTGGGAGGTGTATTCCCTTTGGAATACCTTTTAAGAGAACGTTCCTTCAAATATGAACAAGTGTGTTTCCCTTTTGCTGTGGACTGAAAAATGCCCAAGTCTCTTTTCTGTTGTGTTTAGCAATATGATCCAAGGAGGAGTGTTCTGTTCAGGTGTATGAAGAAAAGTATCTCCTTTTTTGCAAGTGGTTCAGTAAAAGGGAGGACCCCAGAGAGTCTCAAAATACTAGAATATCTCAGAACTATAATTCTAGACCTATCTAGACCATCCGAGAGGATGGAGATAGAGGAAGAGAGGACCAAAAAGAAAGTAAGAAGGAAAATAAAGAAAAGTGGAAAGAAAGTAAGAAGGAGGATAAAGAAAAAGTCACGTGCTGCGCAGTAGTGCGGCACGATTTCGTCAGGGGTCTGAAGATGGAAGTGGGATGACTGTAGAGCTGAGGGTGGTCCTGTGTAGTAAGGAGAAATGAGAAATTTACAAATGAAAGAAGATGAGAAGAAAAGGAAAAAAAAAAAAAACCCTACCTGGCTGACAGAGATAGGGGTCTCTGGCTTGGGAGTTCCGGGGCTGGAGCTGGGGTGGGGACCCTGCCTCAGTGTCCCTTAGGCCAGGGGTCTGAAGATGGAAGTCACAAGTACTCTTTATGTACATTATAATCTCCAAGAGGGAGAAAGCACCTTGTGGGTGCTCCTAGGGCTCTTTGAGCTCACCTAGAACTCAGCAATAAGCAACATGACATCAGTGCCTCCTGTCTTTTTTCAACTCCCTGTGTTTCTGTTTCACCCATCTTTTGAAGGAGAAAAGAACCTTGCAAAACTTATACCTTTCACTTTGATTTCCAAATGTCTTTAGCACACTTTTTTTTTTCTTTTTAGGTTTTTAACTGTAGAATATGTGCACTCACCAGAGAGTGAGAAAAAGAGGGAAAAATGAAAAATCACCCTCCAGTGGGGCTGACCATGCTACAATAGATTCTCCTCCTGGGATTTTAGGCATGCACACACATGTGCCCAGTGTGACTTAAATAAATAAATAAACTCTCCCTTTTATGCCCATTTAAAGAAAACTGCACTACCACAAAGGCAAGTAGAAAGGACTTTGTCCTGCTGGGTGATACTGTATTCTAGTCCTGATTCTTTCCTATGCCAGCCTCTCTCAGCTTGAGTCTTCACTTTCTTTGGATTCTGGAACTGGGCTTAATGGAGACCAATTTTTTTGCTTCCTTTCTTAAATCTCCTATCTTAAGTCTATCCTCCCAGAAGCACCCATGTTCTTAAGGAATCCTTCACATTAATTTAGATCAATAAATATGTTAACAAGGATTGGAGACAGGGAATTATCCAGGCACTAGATTCAGAACATAAACCATGGTCTGCTTCGGGGGAGCCTAGTGCCTTAATCATTACACCACCTGCTGGCTCTGTTAGCACTTTTATCACAGCACTCATTTTCCTTAACTGTTTCTCCTACCTGTTTATGCATCGTGGAGGATAACTAAGGTTTCATAATCATGTTATTCCTCAGTTATGCAAGTGACACCAAGTAAATGTTAGTGAAATAGTAAATAGATAAGTGAATGGGCAAGTTATGAATGAATGAGTTTTGGGCTGAATAATGGAAATAGAGCAAACAACTTTTGTTTACTATTTCTCACATCCTGATTCTTCTGTGTTAATGAAAGAAATTTGCTTATCTTGTCATTTTTTTTATTGCACATTTACAACAACCTCCCATGTAATTTATTAGAATGACTATATTTCTAGAATCTATACCTAAGTGAAAATTTGACAAGTAGTTGGAAGGTGCTCACTTGGAAACACCTCTGCAGCTGCCATATTGCTATTCCAAGATTTTAGTTTTATTTTGTGTTAAATTGCCCATAAAAGTTTTCCCCCTTGCCTTAATAATGTGAAAATGTCCCTAAGTTGGGTCCATGATGCAGCTTTTCACTGTTTCTTTTAGGGCCAGAGGAGAGGAAAAGAGGGAACGAATATAAAATATTTCAATTGCCAGCATGGTAGTATTCTGTCATTCTTGTTTATCACTAGTAACTGTGTCAGGTTATTGCTTTTTTATTTTTTAAAATTTTTAAAAGATATTTTTGCTATAGGGTGCATGCACTCGCCAGAGAGACAGAAATCAAGAAATCACACCCCCACTTGGGGGGAAATGGCCATGCCACAGTCATTTCTTCTTTCTTCTCCTCTCAGGACTTGGCGTACATGCACATGGGCCCAGTGTGAGTTTCAAGACACCAGGTCCAGTACAAGAACCACAGTTGATCATGTCAGAGTTCAGCACCTTAGCCACTACACCACCTGCTGCCCCCAGCTTTTTGTTTTTTCTTTTTTTAAAAAGAACATTGAGGTTTGGAGAAGCACTAAGTAAAGTGCCCAAAGTCACCTAGAGGAAGAGGAATGTGTTGAGATTTAAATCTGGATCCCACTATGTGCTACTGAAATTTTGAGGTCATGGCTACTTATTTGCCTCCAGTCTACAAGAAGGCTCAACCTCATTTAGTGTTCCGTATAGAAAATTGTTTTTAATATATTTATTGATCTAAATTAATGTGATGGATTTTTTAAGAACATGGATGCTTCTGGGAGGATAGACTTAAGAGAAAGATAGGAGATTTAAGAAAGGAAGCAAAAAACATTGGTCTCCATTAAGCCCAGTTCCAGAATCCAAAGAAAGTGAAGACTCAAGCTGAGAGAGGCTGGCATAGGAAAGAATCAGGACTAGAATACAGTATCCCCCAGCAGGACGAAGTCCTTTCTGCTTGCCTTTGTGGTAGTGCAGTTTTCTTTAATAGGTATAAAGGGAAGAGTTTGTTTGTTTTAAGTGTTGTTATATATTCCTTTTACAATCTCAGGCATACAATTCTACCTAAAGCAGTGAGGAGTAGTGCAAGTCATAAAGATTTCTGAGCCTGTTTTCTCATTTATCATGTGAGAGTGATAGTAGTATTTGCCTCTGAAGGTGGTAAGGGCAAAAAGGAACACAGAAGGATTTCCATAACATAGGTGTGGCAGGCAGAATAGTGGCCCCTCAAAGACTTCCACATCCTTAATCCCAGAATTTGTGACTGTGTTGTCTCTCATTAGTGAAGGGAACTTTGCAGATGTGATCAAAATAAGGATTGGACACAGAGAGTTATCCAGCTAACCACAGTGTAGTCACAATTATCCCTGTAAGGGAAAGGGGGAAGCAGGAGGTTCAGAGTTAGAGATGACTTTGAGAAAGGAGGAAGGGGCTACAAGCCAATGAATGCAGATGGCCTTTAGAAGCTGTAAAAGATGAATAGATTCTGCCCTAGAGCCTCCAGAAGGAATACAATTCTGGTGACAACTTGTTTTTAAGCTAGTAAGACCCATTTTGTACTTCTGACCTGCAGAACCATATGGCAAGATAACAAATGTGTATGGTTTTAAGCCATGAAGTTTGTGGTTAATTGTTACAGCAAGAATAGCAGTAGGACTTAGGATGAGGCCTGACTTAGTAGTAGAGATACCAAAGGAATTCACTCAGTAGTAATTTTGGTGTTGGTTCTCCATTTGATTTTTGGGAGGGGCTCCAAGAACAAGCTAATTTGCAAGGCTGCCTTAAAGCCCATCTCTGCCAGCAGCTAGACAGCTGCCCTGTCGGTGATTTCCTTTAGCTATTTGTTGGATGGTAGACACAGAAAGACCCAATTAAGGCAGTTTCACTGAAAGCGAAAGTCACCCGCAGTATTGCCTCCGCTTTGATACACAATCCTGTCAGAACTCACCTCACATAAATTTCACATGCTGAGCCAGCATTAGCTGCCAAAAGCCCAAGAGCCAATCACAACAAGTAATTCTGTGAATTTATGGTCTCTGAAATGCATGACGTGTATTTATACTCGTCAGAACAGGTTTGGAGTTGTTATTAACAAGAACATGCTTCCAAAGTAGATCTAGTTCATTCTTTCAATATCCATCAGAGATTAGTGATAATAATCACATAAAAAATAATAATAAAGTAAGGAGGGAGCAGCGAAACTTGCTTTGCTGGTAGTTTTAGATTCCCAGAACAGTTTGAATGGCAGAAGGAGGCAGAAAGCCCTAATTTTGAAGGTTACTAAGGAGTTTAGACCACACTTCTCTCTGAAGCAAAGGCAGAATACACAATGTGTGTTTCTCTGGAAGTAAGGGGGTGAGAATTTAATTTGATCCTGGAATCCTTCTAGAACT
>NW_006159773.1:945996-962988 GCF_000334495.1 Tupaia belangeri chinensis
CCTATACAGGCTGGCAGGTGGAGTTCCATTTATCTACTCTTAGGAACATGTCCTATAATAATGATTGTCTCTGGAGACCGTTTAGAGTGATTGAGAGCAGTGATTGGGACAATAGGCTGCTGAATTTCATTGCTGGAGTGGGTTGACAGGTGACTGCTTTTATACCCTCTCATCTGTTGGAGGAGGAAATAAAACACACGCTTCCATCTAGTCCACAGGCAATCACCTCCAGGTTGAAGATCCACACCTATAGTTCACTTCATTCATCGATTAAAAAAAAAAAAAAAAAAACCAACTTGAGAGCTGTTATTAAACAACCTTAAATTTCTCCAGCAGGTCTAGGGTTTTTAAAGAGACAGCAATAGCATTTAATTTCTGTAGGATTACAGAGAGGAGAATTAAGCAAATGATTTTGAATGGGATGTGTATGCCTTTGAGGACCTTCCTTTTTCTCCTTGCACATGTCCCTTTTGGGATGCCAGCTGTTCAGACTCTATAACAAACTCCCTCTTTTAACTAATGCTCTGAGGAAGATGGCTGAAGCTTGACCTTTAGCAACTGAAAGCTAGAAGATATCTTAAAAATCAATTCAAGGATGCCACTTTTGAACACATTTGTGTTCAAATCTGTCAGTATGTTACAGCAGTGACTAAGTTTAATTTTTTTCAACACAGAGTAAAACCTCATACTCCTTCACAGCTTTAATTGAGCATCTGCTAAAAGCAAGATATCACATTGTACCCTAGAGTTAGGGATATCAAGTAGAATTAGACAAATACCCACAATGAGGTAGCCTTTTAGTGAGAATGATCTGGAGTGTGGAAGGTTTTAGTATAACTTAAATTTTTAGCTATATTTTATACACTCCCTTTGATTCTATTCCTGTGTTATTTATAATGTATTATTATAGTATCAAAAATACAATTTATAATACATAAATATTCAGAGTACATTATGAGCCCTTTTTTTAAACTTAAAATTTCATACAGTTGGGCTGGGCTACAGTCTAGTGGTGAAGCGAGCTGGATCCCACATGGCTGAAGGCAGTTTTAATCCTAGACCTGGTTGCTTGAAAAACATTGTTTTTGTGCAACAATTCCCAACAGGATAGAATAGTAGAGGAAAATGGATTACGGCATGACTATGCCCCATTGAAGGATGCTTTCTCCCTTGCTCTCTGTCTTTCCCTCTCTCTCTGGCAAGCACACATCCCCTATGGCAATTAGAAAAAAAAAAAATTGTACAATTGCTCTCCAGAAAGGAATATGGGCACTGGAGTTAGATTGATCTGTTTCCCAACTAGTATCTACCATTTATTAACTTACTAGCCTCAGGAGGATTAGATAACTTTATTTAAACTTTATTATCCTTAGTCTCTACATAGATTAGCTAGTAATAGTTATATGCATTTGGCATTTAGTATGCATTAGATATTTAATTTACATTATTAATTCAATCCTTACAAAACCCTTAGAGTTGGGAATGTTTGCTATTTCATCTTTCTGAGAGATAACACGACTACTACATTGAGCCAGGACTGAAAAATATGATGACTGTTTCTAGAACTTGTTTTAAAGTATTATTCTAAATTACCTTTAGCATGATAATAATATCTCACAGTATTTTTGTGTGCCTGACATCTAGTAATACTGGATACAAATTTATTCTCTTCTCCCTAGAACTGAATCAACAATCTAGAGAAGTATTAAGAAAGCTGATAAAAATCAGAGATAGTAAGACTTGATTCTCGCTGACGGGATCTGGGTGCTTTTCATAGTGGAGCTTAAAGGTTGTTAAGAGTTTGATATTAGGGACCCGTAGATAGCATAATGGTTACATGGACTCTCATGTAGTCAACTGGAGTTCAAGTCCTGACCTGTAGGCTTAAAACTCACACCAAGTGTGTGTGTGTGTGTGCATTCCCAAAATCCCAAGAGGGGAATAAAGGAAAAAGAATGTGGCATGGATATCCATCCAGGGGGTGATTTCTTACTTTCCATCTCTTTGTCTCTTTATCTCTCTCTCTCTCTCACACTCTCTCTGAAGCCCTATAACAAAAATCTCTCTTAAAAAAAAGTTTGATATTAAAGGGAAATGGTAAGCTGAGATGACTGTGAAACACAGAAATATAGAAAGTATATAAAGGGTTGTTCAAGCACTGGTGAGCTGTTCAGTGTCACTGCAAAAGGGATGTCTTGCACTGTGAGGGACCTGGGATTGAGATTTGAAGACAGATCAACATGGGCTTAAACCTCTTTGCTACTTGTTAGCCATGTAATTTATCTGATGTTCCCTTTTCTGAGGAAATTAAAATTATCTCAGAGTATGTTGAGGTAAAAGTAAGATAATACATAAGACAACACTAAACGACTTTAATTGTGCTGTACAAATGTAAGATGATGCATAAGATATTTGTGCACTTGATCAAATCCAATCAGATGGAAACCCCCAAAGGTGAAAATTAAGTCAGTCCTGGCCTAGCTGTGGTAACACACAGATGTCACCACCCCTTGAAAGACTGGAACCTACATAGGACGCCAGGTTGGGTTCCTAGGCCAACATGAGCAGGCTGGTTGTGTATGCCAGTAATCCTGGATAATTGGGAGGTTGGGGCAGGATGATCAAACCACAGCAACACTTTGTTTAAAATACTTCTCTTTATGTCTGATTTCCTCTCTCTCTTTCTCTCTCCTCTCCTAGCTCCCTCTGCCTCATACAGGAAAAAGAAAAGTTAGGTCAGTCCTGGTGTCCCATCACTTAGTACATAGTACAGTGTCTGGCACCCAGTAAGACTAAGTAAATAAATGAATGAATAGGTATCAGTTTAGATAATGTTATACATTCAGCCAGCCCTCTGTATTCATGGTTCTGCATCTTCAGATGCAACCAACCACAGATGGAAATATTCAAAAAATAAAAATAAGTAAAAAATAACAGTACAACAACAGAAAATAATACAATATTTACAACACAGTAATAGCTATTTGCATAACATAACATTGTATTTGGTATTGTACATAATCTAGAGATGATTTAAAATATACAGTAGCCTAGTGGTTAAGGGAGTCAGATCACACCTGACCAGCTGTAGTTAAAACCTTGGCCCCAGTAGCTTAAGAAACAACCAGGTGCACATGCATACATGTCCCAAATCCTAACAGGATAAAGAAATGGAAGAGAAGGGACTGAGGCATAGCCAGCCTCACTGAGGCATAGTTTTTCCTACCCTGTCTCTCTCACTCTCTGTCTCTCTATCTCTGATGAGCACACCCACCTTCTGATTGAATGCATACATTCGATCGCTATACATCATTTAGATTGTAAAGAGAATTTACCCAGCATGACATACACCTCAGACCAGTCCAGTTGAAAATACTATACACGTCATCATCAGCAAGTAATAAACCATGTCTGTGAATTTTTTTAAAAAATAGAGGAAGATATGAATAGGTTATTTAAGTTTTAGGTTATATAGGGTATGAATAGGTTACATAAGAAATCTGAGAAATCTTGGATTTTAGTTTGGGAGTACGGTCTCGAAACCAATCTAACAGATACATGGGATAACTGTATACTTTCTTTTTGGCATAATGTACATTTTATACATTAAGTTTATATTAAACATAATGTGACTTGTATCCAATTATATGTATTATGATTAAATACAGAGTTGGGATTTCAGTTGACTTCTCTTGTGCTATTTATTTATTTTTTTAGTTTTATTTATTTATTGAGCATGTCTTGTTTCAAATATTATGTGGTGGGAGTTTTAAAATCTCATTCCCATGGAGGTCTTAGGAATGCAAAGCTTCACGAAGTAATGCCCTCCTAACCTCAGAAAAAAATTTCGATGATCCACATTTGACCTTTGGCAGACTTCTGAAGCAGCCAAATGAACGTTTGTGCAGTTGAGGCCCCTACAGAAAAGACCTGGTGTCTAGGAGTCATTGGTTTTTATTTGATAGAAATTCTAAAAGTCATTTAAAATCCAATGACAAAATCCAACTCGCAAGGGACACAACTTCCAAAATTACAAATAATATTTGGAAATCAATAAAAATAGATGTATCTGATAAATTCCAACCAGAAGAAGATAGTGTATTAACATCAATATATATTAAAAGGTATTTAATTAGTGTATCACTTTTCTTAACCACCACCCCAAGACTGTTGTGTATCTTTCTGGCCTTATTTTTATTTTTTTATTACTTCTCCATGAATGTATTCAAAACTATGTAGTATTTTTTGTGGGTAAAGTCTGGCATTAATGGTAGTATACTGTTTATTTCTAAATCTTTACTCTTTTGTCTTCATGCTCTGAAGATTTTATTATTTTTATTTTTTATTTCATCCACATATTTACTTTTTAAGTTGACACAAAAAGTATGCGTAATTATGGCATACAAATGTTTTCATAATATGTATAAATTGTAGAATTGATATCTCAAGCTGATTAACAGGTGTATTACCTCAAATTATAATTTTATTGTGATGAGAATACTTAAAATCTCTCTTAGCGATTTTCAGTTATATATTTTGTTATTAACTGTAACTGCTGTGTTATACAGTAGATCTCTTAAATGTATTTCTCCTGTTGGACTGAAATTTCAGATTCTTTAACCCACATCTACTTAATTCACTCCACCCTCCACCCAGCCCCTGGTAACCACCACTCTACTCTCTGCTGTTATGAGTTGATTGTTTTTATGTTCTGCATATGAGTGAGATCATATGGTACTTGCCTTTCTGTGTCAGTTTTATTTAACTTCCCATAATGTCCTCCAGGTGCATTTACATTGTCCCAAATGATAAGATTTTTTTGTTTGTTTTTAAGACTAAATAGTATTCCACTGTGTACATTTTCCACATTTTTTTTTTACCTTATTTATCAACTGATGGACACCTGGGCTGAATTCCTATCTTGGTATTGTAAATAATGTGGCAATGTACATTATTCTTTGGGAGAGCAGATATCTGCTCAAAATACTGATTTCATATCCTTTAGATATATAGCCAGTAGTGGAATGGCTGGGTTATGTGGTAGTTCTATGCTTAATTTTCGAAGGAACCTCTAGACTGTTCTCCATATGGTCATACTCATTTAAATTTATTAACAGAGTACAGGGATTTCCTTTTCTCCATATCTTCACCAGCCTTGTTATCTCTCATTCTGTTGAAAATAACCATCCTCATAGGTATGAGATGTGTTACTGTTATCCTTACTTGTATTTTCCTCATGATTAGTAAAGTTGAGCATTTCTTCATATACCTCTTGGCCATTTGTATGTGTCCTTTAGAAAACTCTATTCAGGTCCTTTGCTCATTAAAAAGATAAGTCATTTGTTTTCTTGTTATTGAGTTGTTGAATTTCTTGTATGTTTTGGCTATTAATCCCTAAGCAGTTGACCTTTGAAAATGTGGAGGTTATGGGTGTTGACCTTCTGCACAGTCAATAATCTTGATATAACTTACTTTTTTTTTTTTTCCAGGGAGTGCATTACATTCTCATCAAAGAGACTGACAGAGAGAGAGAGAGAAAGCACTCCCCCCGCAATGGGTATGGTCATGCTACAGTCCATTTTTCCTACATCCTGTTGGATTTGAGGAATGCATACACACCTGCCTGATATGTTTTTCAAGCTGCTGAGGCCGGGACTCTGGTGGTGGCTGATCATGAGATCCAACTGTCTAACCACAGTGCTTAACTCTTGTGCTACAGGACTGGTCTCTGAATACAACTTCTGATTTTTCCCCAAACTTGATCACTAATAGCCTACCCATTGACTAAAAGCCTTACCAATAACACAAACAGTTGATTAACACATATTTTGTATGTCATATGTATTACAGACTGTATTATTACAATTAAATAAGCTAGAGGAAGGAAATACTATTTAGAAAATGAGAAGGAAAATACATTTGAAGTATTTATTAAAAGAATCTACAGCTCAAACTTCTGTTGTACAGTTCAAACTTCTGTTGCTCAAGATTCAACTGTAGTTTGCAAATATTTTCTCTTATCCAGTAGATTGTCAGTGTATGCTGCTGATTGTTTTCTTTGCTGCACAAAGCTTTTTAGTTGGATGTAACCCCATTTGCCTGTTTTTGCTTTTGTTGCCTGTAATTTGGGGGTTGTATCTAAAAGATTATTGTCCAAACCATTGTCAAAGAGCTTTTCTTCTATGTTTTCTTCTATTAATTTTACAGTTCGGGTTTTATAAGTGTTTAGTCCATTTTGAATTTATTTTTATATATGATCTAAATAAAGTGTCTAATTTCATTCTTCTGCATGTGGATATTCAGTTTTCCCACACCACTTATTGAAGAATGCGTCTTTCCCATTGTGTATTGCTGACATCTTTGTCAGGGTCAATTGATTATAAATACGTGCATTTATTTTTGGGCTTTCTAATCTTTCCCTGTTTTGTATGATATATGATTGCTTTTATACCAGTATCATGCATTTTTTTTTTTTGGAGAGGCTTTTGCTAGAGGGCACGTGCACTCACCAGACAGACAGAGTGAGACAGAGAGATAGAAAGCGAGAAATCATCCCCCAGGGGGGATGGCCATGCCGCAATCCCTTCTCCTCCATTCTCCTCTTGGGATCTTGGGCATGCATGCACATGCGCCCGGTGTGTTTTAAGCCACCGGGTCCGGGACGCGAACCATGGTTGACTACATGGGAGTCCAGCGACATAGCCATTAAACTAACTGCTGGTCCCATCATGCATTTTTGATTACTATGAGGGGACTTTAAAAATCATGGAAAAATTATGGTAAAATTAGTTTATTTTGATGCAAAATTATTTTTGAAATCTATGTGTAGCTTTTTTAAAATAATATACATTTTTAATGAACATTTTGAAGACTCCTCATATAGTTTTATAGTAGATTTTGAAATCAGGTAGTGTGATGCCTTCAACTTTATTTTTTGTTGTTGTTTTTGGTTGTTTGTGTGTGTGTGTGTGTTTGTGCTCAGATTGTTTTAGTTCTATGAAATTTTTTGAGCTTCCATATAAATTTTAGGATTGATTTTTCTTTTTCTGGGAAATATATCACTGGGATTTTGATAAAGATTGCATTGACTCTTGGGAACCAGCAGTTAGCATAATGGCTATGTCACTGGACTCCCATGTAGTCGACCGCGGTTCGCGTCCCGGACCCGGTGGCTTAAAACTCACACCAGGTGCGTGTGCGTGCGTGCCCAAGATCCCGAGAGGAAAATGAAGAAGAAGGGATTGTGGCATGACCATACCCCCTGGGGGGGGTGATTTGTCGCTTTCTGTCTCTCTGTCTCTCTCTGTCTGTCTGGCGAGCGCATGCGCCCTATAGCAAAAACCTCTAAAAATAAAGTAATGCCCTCCTAACCTCAGAAAAAAATTTCGATGATCCACATTTGACCTTTGGCAGACTTCTGAAGCAGCCAAATGAACGTTTGTGCAGTTGAGGCCCCTACAGAAAAGACCTGGTGTCTAGGAGTCATTGGTTTTTATTTGATAGAAATTCTAAAAGTCATTTAAAATCCAATGACAAAATCCAACTCGCAAGGGACACAACTTCCAAAATTACAAATAATATTTGGAAATCAATAAAAATAGATGTATCTGATAAATTCCAACCAGAAGAAGATAGTGTATTAACATCAATATATATTAAAAGG
Source organism: Tupaia belangeri chinensis (assembly GCF_000334495.1). Taxonomy (NCBI): domain Eukaryota; kingdom Metazoa; phylum Chordata; class Mammalia; order Scandentia; family Tupaiidae; genus Tupaia; species Tupaia belangeri. The sequence continues at coordinate 953,660 of NW_006159773.1, forward strand.
TATTTAATTAGTGTATCACTTTTCTTAACCACCACCCCAAGACTGTTGTGTATCTTTCTGGCCTTATTTTTATTTTTTTATTACTTCTCCATGAATGTATTCAAAACTATGTAGTATTTTTTGTGGGTAAAGTCTGGCATTAATGGTAGTATACTGTTTATTTCTAAATCTTTACTCTTTTGTCTTCATGCTCTGAAGTTTTTCTTATTTTTATTTTTTATTTCATCCACATATTTACTTTTTAAGTTGACACAAAAAGTATGCGTAATTATGGCATACAAATGTTTTCATAATATGTATAAATTGTAGAATTGATATCTCAAGCTGATTAACAGGTGTATTACCTCAAATTATAATTTTATTGTGATGAGAATACTTAAAATCTCTCTTAGCGATTTTCAGTTATATATTTTGTTATTAACTGTAACTGCTGTGTTATACAGTAGATCTCTTAAATGTATTTCTCCTGTTGGACTGAAATTTCAGATTCTTTAACCCACATCTACTTAATTCACTCCACCCTCCACCCAGCCCCTGGTAACCACCACTCTACTCTCTGCTGTTATGAGTTGATTGTTTTTATGTTCTGCATATGAGTGAGATCATATGGTACTTGCCTTTCTGTGTCAGTTTTATTTAACTTCCCATAATGTCCTCCAGGTGCATTTACATTGTCCCAAATGATAAGATTTTTTTGTTTGTTTTTAAGACTAAATAGTATTCCACTGTGTACATTTTCCACATTTTTTTTTTACCTTATTTATCAACTGATGGACACCTGGGCTGAATTCCTATCTTGGTATTGTAAATAATGTGGCAATGTACATTATTCTTTGGGAGAGCAGATATCTGCTCAAAATACTGATTTCATATCCTTTAGATATATAGCCAGTAGTGGAATGGCTGGGTTATGTGGTAGTTCTATGCTTAATTTTCGAAGGAACCTCTAGACTGTTCTCCATATGGTCATACTCATTTAAATTTATTAACAGAGTACAGGGATTTCCTTTTCTCCATATCTTCACCAGCCTTGTTATCTCTCATTCTGTTGAAAATAACCATCCTCATAGGTATGAGATGTGTTACTGTTATCCTTACTTGTATTTTCCTCATGATTAGTAAAGTTGAGCATTTCTTCATATACCTCTTGGCCATTTGTATGTGTCCTTTAGAAAACTCTATTCAGGTCCTTTGCTCATTAAAAAGATAAGTCATTTGTTTTCTTGTTATTGAGTTGTTGAATTTCTTGTATGTTTTGGCTATTAATCCCTAAGCAGTTGACCTTTGAAAATGTGGAGGTTATGGGTGTTGACCTTCTGCACAGTCAATAATCTTGATATAACTTACTTTTTTTTTTTTTTCCAGGGAGTGCATTACATTCTCATCAAAGAGACTGACAGAGAGAGAGAGAGAAAGCACTCCCCCCGCAATGGGTATGGTCATGCTACAGTCCATTTTTCCTACATCCTGTTGGATTTGAGGAATGCATACACACCTGCCTGATATGTTTTTCAAGCTGCTGAGGCCGGGACTCTGGTGGTGGCTGATCATGAGATCCAACTGTCTAACCACAGTGCTTAACTCTTGTGCTACAGGACTGGTCTCTGAATACAACTTCTGATTTTTCCCCAAACTTGATCACTAATAGCCTACCCATTGACTAAAAGCCTTACCAATAACACAAACAGTTGATTAACACATATTTTGTATGTCATATGTATTACAGACTGTATTATTACAATTAAATAAGCTAGAGGAAGGAAATACTATTTAGAAAATGAGAAGGAAAATACATTTGAAGTATTTATTAAAAGAATCTACAGCTCAAACTTCTGTTGTACAGTTCAAACTTCTGTTGCTCAAGATTCAACTGTAGTTTGCAAATATTTTCTCTTATCCAGTAGATTGTCAGTGTATGCTGCTGATTGTTTTCTTTGCTGCACAAAGCTTTTTAGTTGGATGTAACCCCATTTGCCTGTTTTTGCTTTTGTTGCCTGTAATTTGGGGGTTGTATCTAAAAGATTATTGTCCAAACCATTGTCAAAGAGCTTTTCTTCTATGTTTTCTTCTATTAATTTTACAGTTCGGGTTTTATAAGTGTTTAGTCCATTTTGAATTTATTTTTATATATGATCTAAATAAAGTGTCTAATTTCATTCTTCTGCATGTGGATATTCAGTTTTCCCACACCACTTATTGAAGAATGCGTCTTTCCCATTGTGTATTGCTGACATCTTTGTCAGGGTCAATTGATTATAAATACATGCATTTATTTTTGGGCTTTCTAATCTTTCCCTGTTTTGTATGATATATGATTGCTTTTACACCAGTATCATGATTTTTTTTTTTTTTTGGAGAGGCTTTTGCTAGAGGGCACGTGCACTCACCAGACAGACAGAGTGAGACAGAGAGATAGAAAGCGAGAAATCATCCCCCAGGGGGGATGGCCATGCCGCAATCCCTTCTCCTCCATTCTCCTCTTGGGATCTTGGGCATGCATGCACATGCGCCCGGTGTGTTTTAAGCCACCGGGTCCGGGACGCGAACCATGGTTGACTACATGGGAGTCCAGCGACATAGCCATTAAACTAACTGCTGGTCCCATCATGCATTTTTGATTACTATGAGGGGACTTTAAAAATCATGGAAAAATTATGGTAAAATTAGTTTATTTTGATGCAAAATTATTTTTGAAATCTATGTGTAGCTTTTTTAAAATAATATACATTTTTAATGAACATTTTGAAGACTCCTCATATAGTTTTATAGTAGATTTTGAAATCAGGTAGTGTGATGCCTTCAACTTTATTTTTTGTTGTTGTTTTTGGTTGTTTGTGTGTGTGTGTGTGTTTGTGCTCAGATTGTTTTAGTTCTATGAAATTTTTTGAGCTTCCATATAAATTTTAGGATTGATTTTTCTTTTTCTGGGAAATATATCACTGGGATTTTGATAAAGATTGCATTGACTCTTGGGAACCAGCAGTTAGCATAATGGCTATGTCACTGGACTCCCATGTAGTCGACCGCGGTTCGCGTCCCGGACCCGGTGGCTTAAAACTCACACCAGGTGCGTGTGCGTGCGTGCCCAAGATCCCGAGAGGAAAATGAAGAAGAAGGGATTGTGGCATGACCATACCCCCTGGGGGGGGTGATTTTGTGATTTCTGTTTTTCTTTCTCTCTCTTTCTGGCGAGTGTACACATCCTATAGCAAAAACCTCCTAAAAATAAATTAAAAAAAAAAAAAAGAAAAGAAGATTGCATTGACTCTGTAGATCACTTTGGGTATTAACAATATTTTAACAAAGACAACATTTACAATCTATGAACATGCAATATCATCATTTTTTGTGTCTTCAGTTTCATCAATGTTTCAGTTTTTAGTGTACAGGTTTTTTAAACTATCCTTGGCTAAGTTTATCTCTAAGTATTTTAATTATTATCGTTATTCTAAATGTTTTTTTTTTTTTGCATAGTTGTCAGTGTATGGAAGTAATACTTATTTTTGTATGTTGATTTTGTATCCTGCACCTTTACTGAATTTGGCTATTAGTTGTAACAATTTTTGGTAGAGTCATTGGGTTTTCTGTACATAAAATTTTGTCACCTGGAAATAAACAATTTAACTTCTTCCTTTCCTAATTTCTTGCCCTTTTTTTATACCAAATTATTCTGGCTAGGACTTCCACCACTATGTCAAATAGAAGTGACAAGGCTAATCATTCTTGTCTTGATCTTAGAGAACTTTTGACTTTCACTGTGGAGTATGATGTTAACTATGAACTTGTGACATAAGGTCTTCATTGTGCTGAGGTACATTTATTCTATACCTAATTTATTTAGAGTTTTTATCATGAAAGGATGTTGAATTTTGTCAAATTGTATTCATTGAGACAATCATATGTTTTTTGTTCTTCATTCTGTTAATGGGTTGCATCACATTTATTGATTTCGTATGCTGACATAATCTTGCATACAGGGATACATTCCACTATATGATAATAAATGATCTTTTCAATCTTCTGTTAAATTTGATTTTGTGGTATTTTGTTGATTTTTTATCTATGTTTATCAGAAACATTAACCTGTAAGCTTTTTGTTCGGTTTGGTTTATTTGTGATGTCCTTTGTCTGGCTTTGTTCCTGTAGATATGGGTTAAATATGGTATAATTTCTCTAGCTTAGTACAGTTTCGCTCTCTTCCAAAATCTGTTTCTTCATTTATACATTCTTTATGTAAAAGTTGTTTTAGTGTTTTTAATTTGCCATAGGGTATGTGTGCTTGCCAGAGAGAGAGAGAGAGAGGGAGAGGGGAAAAGTATGGCCAGGTGGGGCATAGTCATATTGCAATCCCTTCTGCTCCTTTGTGCAAGTGTAACATATTTTCAAAAAGGTACTTTTCTTTTTTCTATTTTTTAATAATAATAATAATAATATTTATACATTCAATCACTGTACATCATTTAGCTTATGTAGATAATTTACCCATTATGAAATACGCCTCAGACCAGTCCAGTTGAGAATACTATGAATGTCATCATCGGCAGGTAATAAAACATTTCTGCATCCCACAAATGTCTTACCGCTCTATTTTTTCTCCCTAACTATGTTCAGTACACTCTTCCCCTCTCCCATCCTCCTTCCACACTGTCTCCAGTGTCCATAACTATTTTCAATGCTTTTATGTCTTTCAGTCTTTACCATAGAGTGCAGTCAGTATATGTTAAGTGGTGACGAACAATGTCTCTTTCAAAAATGTACTTCTCTAAGAGTTATATCTCCAACATGTTTATAGTTATATGCATTATATAAAAAATTATATCTGTATTAATTTATGAAATGAATTTAAAGTCTTTAATAAAAAAGGCGAAGTGGGACCAGCAGGTGTTGAACTCCCATTTGACCAACCACAGTTTGAGTACCAGACATGACAGCCAGAAAATAATGCTGGGCACATGTATGTGCATGACCAAAATTCTGAAAGGAGAATGGAGGAGAAGGTATTAAAGTGCGCTTCCTCAACTGGGATGACTTACCACCTTCTCTCTACTCTGTCTCTGTCACTGTCTCTCTCATGAGCACACATACCTTATGGCCAAAAAAGATTTTTAAATTAAAAAAGAAGAAATTCTTACTTTTTTATAAACATGTAATTATCTTTGTTAGTTACTTTCTCTCAGACTCAATCATTTCAGTTGGTTTCTCTTGTAGTATGAGTCTGCTAGCATGAAATATCTGTTTGTGTTTATTTGAAATGTCTTTATTTCGCTTTCTTTTTAAAGGTTAGTTGACAAGTTTTGCTCTTTTTTTTCCCAGTACTTTGAATATGTTATCCCACTACCTTCTGTCCTTTGTTTGTGATGAGATGTCATCTATTAAACTTATTGAGATTTTTTTAGACACGACTAAGTTTTCTCTTGCTGATTTAAAGATTTTCTCTTGTCTTTGGGTCAGAGTGTGAGGAAAGCAATATCCCTTTCAAAGGCTGATGCCATTGAACTTCAAGTGTAATTTGGGGTGGAAGCCCCTGGTTTTCTCTGCTTCCCTTCCTTGGCATGGAAACTGAACCTTATGAATGAATTGAAACAATGGTAGTCAGAGTCCAGCTCTCTTGTTCTGCCATAATTAGCGCATAGCTTTTGCCCTTCAAATGAAGACTGTGTGAAGGAGGAAGTCCCAGAGATCTCAGTCATACTTTTCTAGTTTACAAATTCTGCCAGGTAAAATACGTTAAAAAAATTATATTGGCCAGCCCCTCCTGTGGAGAAATTGCACTAAATTGAAAGCTGGAGTGAAAGATAACTCTATCTTCTCAGCTATACCAGTTTCAAGTAAAGGTTCCATTATTTTGAGCTGCAGTAGTGGAGGGAAGAGGGCAGATCATGGCTCAGATATCACAGACTCACAGAGATATTACAGAGATTTAGCAGATCTCCTTGAATATATATTTTTTCAGATCTTTAAGATAATTTCTGTATACCTTTAGGATAATTTATTTATTATTATTTTGTGGATTTATTTTTACTTTTAATTATTTATTTAATTTTATTTATTATTATTATTTTATTAAATTTGCTATAGGGCATGTGTGTGCATGAGAGAGAGAGAATGAGAAAGGGAGAGAGAAAGGAAGTTGCCAGGTCTGGTACTCCAACCAGGGTTGGCCATGTGAGAGTCCAGCACCTTAACCACCACACCACCTGCTAGCCCCCCAAGAATAATTTCTAAAAATTATAACTTGTTCCATTTTTTCATAATCTTGTTATTATATGATTTTTTAAAATAGAGAATGTCCATGAAGCTTCTCACACCACCAGCCTGGAAGAGGTTCTAGATATTATTTTTATATATAATATTTTTAATATCTAATTTAAAATTTTTTAAATCTATGTATTTTATAAATCTTTTTTCTTGGTTTTCTATTAATTATATTTTTTCTTTAAGTCATCTATTTGCACTTGTATCTCCTATATTCATTTAACAGTAGCCACACAGCAGCCTGAATGCTTTGCTACTTATATAATTTTCCACCAGAGGCCTTAGTTCATCACTCTTAGGTTTTGCATTCCACAAAACAAAACATAACATGCAGTCTTAGCTCATTATTTACTGCTGTAACAGTATTGTAGACTGAGTGATTTATAAAGAAAATAAATTAATTACTCAGTTTTAAAGGCTGAGAATTCACAAGCATGGCACTGGCATCTTGCAAGGATCATTCTATGTTATAACACAGAAAGCAGAAGTGTGCATAAGACAGAGAGGGAATGGGGGCAAGTCAAACTTGCCCTTTTATCCAGACCCCACTCCCACAGTAATTAAACTACACCTATAATAACAACATTGATTCATTCATGAGACTGGAATTCTCATGCCCTATTCTATTAATAGTGTTATAATGACAATTAAAATGTTCAACATATGAAAATTAGCAGGCTTATTTAACCATAACATCTTCCCTTAGCCTCAAAATTTGTGTCCTTCTAATAATGCAAAATATTTTTACTCTATATCAATAACTCTAAAAGTCATAACTTGTTCAGTATTACCTCAAAAGTTCAAAGTCCAGAGTATTTTCTAAGTCTGGGTACAATTCTTTCTAAGGTAAATGCTCTCCAGATCTGAGCCTATAAAGTCAAACCAAGTTCTCTGATCTCAAAATATAATGGTGTTCCAAATGGCATAAAATAGACATTTCTGTTCAAAAAAGGAAAAAATAGGCAAGACCAGAAGAATAACTTGTCCCAAGCAAGCTCAAAACCTACTAGACAAAACACCATCAAATTTTAAAACCAGAGAATAATCTCTTTTGACTCTATCCAGCAACCTTACACACTAGAATGGGAACTGGACCCCGAAGGCCTCAGATAGCCCTACCTTCATGGCTTTGGGGAGCTCAGTTCACACTTCAGCTCTAACAGTTTGAAGTCATATACTTACAGCTTTCTTGAACTAGAGTTGCATGCCAATGACCCTGCATTTCTGAGGTCTCTGAGGTGGCTCCCTTCCTATGGCTTCACTAGGAATTGCCCTAGTGAAGACTCTTTGAGATAACTCTACCCTTTATGCAGGTGTCTGCCTGGTCTCCCAAATTATTCTTTCACATTTTTTGAAATATATGTGGGGACAGTCTCCACAGCTCTTACATTATACACATCCACAGAATTAACACACTACATGAATGCTGCCAAGGCTTACAGACTATGCCTTCTAAAGAAGCAGCTAAAGTGATATTTGGAATTGCTTGAACTATGACTGAGGAGGAAAATGAAATCTGCATCAGAATAAAGGTAGCAGAGACCCATGGGATCTCTGAACAATGAACCCACACAAGGCACCCTGGATCAGTCTCCTGAAACTATTTTGCCAAAATAGAGCTCTGTACCTGTAATAGATTGGGAAGCCCTAAAGATCTTTGAAATGCCTTTGAGGTCTTTCATTGTCTTGAGAAATAGTACCTGGTTTTCTTGTCTCCATATTAATTTCTTCAGCAAACAGTCACTTGCTAGCACCCTTAGTATTCCCTCCTGGACTCATTTTTTTTTTAAACTCTTTCTGTAGCCAGGAAATCTGGCTTGGTTTTCTTTTTGCTTGATTTTCTATTAATTATAAATGTTTTTCTTAAAGTCTTCTCTTTGCTCTTGTGTTTCCTGTATTCATTTAAAAGTTAGCCACACAGCAGCCTGAATGATTTGCTACTTAGATACTTCTTCGACCAGATACCCAAGTTCATCATTCTAAAATTTTGCATTCTACAAAATTCTTTTTTTTTTTTTTTTGAGAGGTTTTTGCTATAGGGTGCATGTGCTTGCCTGCCAGACAGTCAGAGAGACAGGAAGCAAGAAATCATCCCCCAGGGGGGATGGCCATGCCACAATTCCTTCTCCTCCATTCTCCTCTCTGGATCTTGGGCACATATGCACACACGCCTGGAGTGAGTTTAAGCCACCGGGTCCAGGACTCAAACCACGGTCGACTACATGGGAGTCTAGCAACATAGCCATTACACTAACTGCTGGTCCCCATACCACAAAATTCTTAGGAAAAAAAAAAGAAAACATAATTCAGCTAAGATCTATGCTACTTTATTTTTCAATTTATTTATTTGCATTCATTCACTGTACATCATTACAGCATACAAAATGAGATTTTTCATCCAGAGTATACTGTATATTGTCTCAATCAAGCACATCAACAAACATGTTATTCTTAGCAAATGATCTTCCATTTCTTGTTTTCTGTATGTTTTGCTCCCCACCCCCATCCTTGGTTCCCTATCTCTTACCCTCTGCCACTTCCTGCTCTCCTCCCACACTGTCTCTGGTATCTATGTTTGCTTTCTATCCCTTTTTCCCCCACATTTTATTGAATCACCAAAGACCCTAATCAATCCAAATAGCGTCATAGCAAACACAGGTGACACACACATTTCCATGAGCACAAATCATGAAACTTTATGCATCCTATAAAGTAGCACCTATCTGGGGCTACATATCTTACTGCAGTCATTGAATAGATATATTTTTTTTCCTGAAACTTTTTTTTTGTAACTCAATTTACATTCCTTACCTAAGCATCATCACAGCACACAAAATGCGATCTCCCATCCAGTAAACACTGCATAGTGACTCAATCATGCACATTACAAAAAAAATAAATTTCCAATTCTAGTTCCTAGAATTATTTCCACCCCTCTTTCTGACCCTCTGTCCCTTCCCACCCTCCTCTCACACCACCTCCAGTGTCCAAAATTGTCCCCCATTCCCTTCCCACCCACATTGCATTGATCACACAATTTCCTACATAACCTAACTACTTTCAAAGGTGAGTTC
>NW_006159773.1:964172-979761 GCF_000334495.1 Tupaia belangeri chinensis
GTGCTCTTAGATCTGTCTAAAAACACATTGAAAGGATATTGGAGGGTGGAGAGACAAGAAAATGGAAAACGAAACAGAGAAAAACAACAACAAAAAGAGAAAAAAAGACAAAAAAATTTAAAAAATTAAAAATTTGTAATTACTGTTCTTTTGAAAAAATAAAAATATTACAAAATAGAAAACCGCGCAGCACGCAAATGCTCCACGCGAAAAATCTAGTTCACTGTAGCCATGTGGAACCTTGTCCTGAAGGCCCCTGGCTACTTCTGCCTGGATGGGAGGAGCAGAGCAAAAATTAACAAGAAAAAAGGTGGAGCTAAGAGCCAGAGAAAAACTGGGCCTTTTTTTTAAAAAAAAGGGTAAAAAGGAAAAATTACCAAAAAAAAAAAAAAAAAAGGGTGTTGATGAATCATAAGCAGGGAGAGACAGGAACTGAGAGTCAGAGAGAGAAGGCTGGGGGTGCAGAGGGGGGTTCCCTACCGCTAGCTTGTTTGTTGGAGGCTGAATTATTAGTAGAAAATCTTCATTCCCTTAAAAATCTAGTTCACTGTAGCCATGTGGAACCTTGTCCTGAAGGCCCGTGGCTTCTTCTCAAGATCTATGCTACTTTTTAGCAAGAATAAACTTTACTCCAGTTTTCAGTGCTTGTTCCTTATTTTTGTCTGAAAACTCATCAGAATACCTTTACTGTACATATTTCCAGCACAGTTATGGACAAAATCATGGAAGAAATCTCTAAGAAAATTTGGACTTTTCCTACAACTCTTTTCTGAGTCCTTCCCAAGAATCATCCAAAATGCTTTGTTCATAGAAATACTTTTTATAGCCTACTACGCCAATTTCTTCCAGCCTCTACTCATTCTCCAGTTTCAAAGCCATTTCACATTTTAGCATAGCAACAGTCTCATCTCTTGATACCAGTTTTCTGTCTTAATACATTTTCTGCTGCTATAACAGAATAATTTGTAATCTTGGTATTCCATAAAGAAAAAAATATTTTTACAGTTCTGGAGGGTGAGAGGTCCAATATCATGGCATTGGCAAGTGACAAGGGTCAGCTGATGTTGGAAGATGGGAGGCAGAAGTGAGTGTGTAAGGCAGAAAGGAAATGAAAGCCAGTTAAACCTATTCTGTTATCAGGATCCTACTCCCAACCAACCCACTATTATGTTAGCAGTATTAATCCATTTATGAAGTTGAAGTCCTCATGACCTAAACACTTGTTAAAAACCCCACCTCTTAACACTGTTATAATAGCAATTAAGTTTCTAAATGATAAAATGGTGATCACATTCAAACCAAGCAACATGAAGACAGAAATATACATCAAGAAATCTTTAAATTATATTCTTAACTGGCTATATCATTTTACATTTTTTTTCCTGGTTATTACTTTTCCAGTTCCTTGAGATCCAATGTCAAGTTATCTATTTGCCACATTTCTATCTTTTTCTTGTGAACACTTAGGGCTACGAATTTCCCTCTTATGACACAACTTTCGCTGTGTCCAGTGTCTTTTTTTTTTTTTTTTTTTGTCTACATGACCTGTCCAGTGGTGACAGTGGAGAGTTAAAATCCCCAACAATTAGTTTATTGCAGTATATATCTTCTTTTAGATCTGTCAGTCTTTTACATATTTGGGTACCCCAGTGTTGGTTGCATAGACATTTATAATTCTTATAGCTTAGTGAATTGGTCTTTTTATGTAATGTCCTTCTTTGTATCTTTTATCCCTTTTATTTTAAAGTCTATTTTGTCTGATATCAGTATCATGACTCCTGACTTTTTTCATTTCTGTTTGAATGAAATGACTTTTTCTGGGTCTTCATTGACAGTCTATGTATATCTTTGAACATTCTACGTTATTATTGATAAGTGTGGATTTATCCCTGTCATTTTTTACTTTTTTTTTCCTAGTTGTTTTGAGTTTTCTTACTTCTATTATCTCCCTTTAATTTTCCAGGTATATTATTCCCTTAGGGATTTTCTTCAGAGTTGGTTTACTGAGGCCAGCAGAGGGAATGGTGATACTGAAATCCCACATGGCCAACTGCTGTTCGAGAGAACTGTTGTCTTGAAAAACATACTGGGTGTGTGTGCATGCCTACCCAAGATCCCAGGAGGAGGGTAAAGGAGAAGGAATTGTGTCAGGGCCATCCCCTCTGGGAGTGACTTCTCTCTGGTGAGCACACTCACCACATGGCAAAAGCCTTAAAAACAAAAACAAAAACAAAACAGCAAAAAAGAGCTGGTTGGGACCAGCAGGAGGCATACTGTTTAAGGTGCTGGTCTTCCATGTGGTCAATCATAGCTGCAGTCCTAGATCTGGCAGCTTGAAACTCATTCCAGGTGCATGTGTGTTCTTGCCCAAAATCCCAAGAGGAGAAAAAGGAGAAGGGATTATGGAGTGGCCATTACCTCTGGTGGGTGATTTTTTCCTTTCTGTCTTTCTGTTCTCTGTCTCTCTGGTGAGGACACATGACCTATAGCAGGAATTTCTCAAGAAAAAAAGAAAAGAAAAGAAAAAAGAAAAAGAAGCTCCTCGAATCTGGGTGAATTCTTTCAACTTTTGTTTATCTAGTAATTACTTCATTTCTCTTTCCTATTTGAAAAATAATCTCATTAGGTATAGTATTTTTCACTATATTTTTTACTTTACTTTTCTTTCTTTTTTTTTTTTTGAGTTTTAAATATGTCTTCCCATTCCTTCCCTGTCTGCATTGGTTCTATTCCTTTCTTCTCATTTAAAAAATACTGTCTTTGTCTTTTATTTTTACAAGTTTGACTGTGATGTGCCTTGAGAGGATCTTTATATGTTAAATCAATTTGATATTCTTTGATATTCCTGGATTTGGATTTCTATATGCCTCTCTAAATTTGAAATATTTTAGTTATATGTCATGCAAAAGATTTTCTAAGCTTTTACCCATCTTTTCACCTTCTGGAATACCCATGAAAGTGATATTTGAGCATTTAATAGTGTCTAGTATTTCCTGTATGTTGCCCTCATTTTTTTTTTTTTTTTAAGTTTTTGCCATAGGGCAGTGCAGTCACCAGAGAGGAAAGAGAAAGAGGAAGACAGGGAGAAGAATAGTGAGAAATCACCCCGCTGAGGAGATAGTCATATGACAAACCCCTCTCCTCCATTTGACTCTTGAGATTTGGGGCATGCATGCCCATGTGACTGGACTAAATTTCAAGTCACCAGGTCTGGGACTCAAACCATGGTTGGCCATGTGGGAATCCAACTCTTAACCACTAGGTCATTTACTGGCTCTATCATTTTTTTTTTCCATATCTTTGCCTTAGGGTGTGTGCACTTGCCAGAGAGAGAGACAGAGACTGAGATAGTGAGAGGGAAAGTGAGAAATCACCTTACAAGGGTGATGCCACACAATAATCTCTTCTCCTCTATTCTCCTCCCGGGATCTTGGGCATGCACACACATTCTCCCAGCATGAGTTTTAAGTGACTGGGTTCAGGACTCTAACTGTGGTTGGCCATGTGAAAGTCCAACAATGTAACCACTACACCACCTGTTGGCCCCTTGTCTTCATTTTTAATGATTATTTTTCCATTCTTCTCAGTTGCTTAGACTAAATTGGAAGTTTTGTCTTCAAGGTCAGAGAGTCTTTGTCATGCTTGGTCTAATCTACTGTTAATACTTTCAAGGGCGATTTCAAGATCCCTCCTGTATTGTATTTTTTATCTGCAGAAATTTTGTTTGATGCTTTTTCTTAGTGCCTCTATTTATGGGGTTTTTCCCTCAAGTTGGAAAAATTTTCTCATCTCTTGTGTTGATTGTCTGCTTTCTCTTATATCTCACTGAATTTAGTTACAATAAATAATCTGAATCCTTTTTCTGACATTTCTGTAATTCCTTGTGTTTTAGTCACTATTTGTGAGGAATATTGTGTTCTTTTGGAGAGTAAATATTTTCTGATTTTCTCATATTTCTTGATGCCCTGCTGTGATTTTCAGTTATCTGGTAATGTACTCACTTCTTGCTACTTCTTTGGAGTAGATTTCTGTAGATGTGTCCTTGTGCACTTCCCAGTGGTGTGAATTAGCTCTGTGCCAGTTTCTCTCTTCTACCATGGGTGACAATGTGGTATCTACAGTGAAAGTTCAGGGTACAGATTTTTAAAGAGGCAATTCTCACCTTTTTCTGCTAGAGTGAGTGTGGAGAGAAAATTCCTCCAGAACCTGTCTTTAGCTGTTTGGTTTCTGTATACCTAAACCTCTCTGGTCCCAGTGTGGCTGGGTGCTGAGCTTCTAACTCTGAGACTGTAGGAATTGGGGTTATTTTGAAGGCCAAGTCAGTTCTTCTCTCAAACTTCAGGTGGGCAGGGGGCTTTGGTGATCAGTCAGCTTTTTTAAATTTGTTTAAGGTACAAAATTGGATAGTAGTGCACAGCTTTTAGGGAAAAACCTGAATAAATTTTCATTTAATTGATTTTTTCCCTCTCTATATAACAAACTAATGAGCCAGTTAGTTAAGCACAGATATTTTCCTAAAGTGAGGTAACCATTTTAAATGTCCAAAGGACCTTGGTTAATGCTCATGCCAAATAGTAAATAATACTGTTGGGGCAACTTAATATTTGACCCAAAGCACTTAGAATTTTTATTTGGTTTTATGATCTCTATACCTGGCTTCCAAAGGCTCAGTTTATTGCTGTATCTATTTCCCCCACTTTTCCTTCTTTTTCTTTTTTCTCTTTAAAACGAGATGGCCTTTAGTATGTTTACAAAATTGTACAAATTATAAAACACTTCAAGTACTCTCAAAATAAGCCCTATTCTCCTTAGTCTTTATTCACAACCCTGCCATCACTATAGCCACAGGTGACTACCAACGTATTCTGTGATTTTATAGATTTGCCTGTTCTGGAAATTTTATATAAATGGAATTAAATACTATTTGGTCCTTTTTGGACAGCTATTTCATTTTGTATAACGTTTTTAAAGTCCATCCATAGTGTAGCATGTCAGTACTTTATTTTTGCTGTCCAATATTCCATTCTGTGCGTGTATTACATTTTATATGTTGTTGATGAAACATTTGTTTCTACTTTTTGTTTAGTATGAATAATGCTTTTATGGGCATTCATATACCAGCTTCCTTTTGGATATGTGTTTTCTTTTGTTTTGGGTATATATCATTGGAGCTTGTGGTAACTCTATGCTTAATTGTTTGATGAACTGTCAGACTGTTTTCTATAGTTACTGTACAATTTTACCTCTCTACCAACAACATGTAAAGATTTCAATTTCTATAAGTCCATTATCAGATATAAGATTTGCAAAGGTGTTTTTCAGTTCTGTAGGTTATCTTTTCATTTTATTGTTGGTGTAGTCTTTGAAGGACAAAAGTTTTAGATTTTCACATGGAACAATTACTTTTTCTTTTGTGGCTTACACTTTTGGTGTCTTTTCTAAAAGGTAACTACCTAATCTAAAATCACAAACATATATGCCCATGTTTTCTTATGAGAATTTACTGTTTCATATATTACATTTAGATGTTTAATCCATTTAGATTTAATTTCTGTATATGATGTGAAGGAGTTTGATTTAATTATTTTGTTAGTGGATATCCAGTTGTTCCCTTGTCATTTATTGAAAATGCTATTTTTTTCTACATTTAATTGTTCTAGCATTCTTGTTGAAAATCCAATTGACTGTCAATGTGAACTATTTCTGGACTTTTGACTCTATTTAATTGACCTATATTTCCTATCTTTATGTTTTTTAGTGTTATATTGTCCTGGTGATTGTAGTTTTGTAGTAAAATTTGAAATCAAGAAGTGTGAGTTTTTCATTTTTATTATCATTCAAGACTGTTTTATCTATTCTGAGCTCCTTACATTTGCATGTGAATTTTAGGTCAGTTAATCAATTTCAGAAAATAAGCTAGTTGTGATTTTAGTGAAGTTTGAATTGAATCCGTGGATAAATCTGAGTAGTATTTTCTTTTTTTAAAATATTTTTTATTTCATTTTCTTTTGTACATTTGATCACATTATTTACCTTACAGAGTGAATATTTCAACATGTGAATATTTCTCCCTAGTCCTGTTGATAAAACTGTAAAATTATCTTCAATAGATAATACCACATCTGAGTAGTATTTTCATTTAGCAATATTATACCTTTTAATATACACAGACTTGGAGGTGTCTATTACTTACTTAGGCGTTCTTTTATTTCTTTCAACAATATGTTATAGTAGTTGGAGTATAGCTTTTATGCTACTTGTTAGATTTATTCCTAAGTCTTGTTCTTCTTATATTATTATAAGTGGAAATATGTTCTTAATTTCATTTTAGTGCTTTTTCCTACTGTTTAGAAATATAATCATTTTAAACATTGATCTCGTAAACTCGATGAATCTAATTATGAGTTCTGATAGTTTTTATCGCATTCCTTAAAGTTGTCTGTTACAAAATCATGCTATTCTCTGAGAGATATCTTTACTTCTTTCCAATCTGGATGCCTTTTATTTATATTTCTTGCCTATAGTCCTAAATAGCATCTCTAGTAACTATTGAATAAGAGAAATGACAGTGGCTGTCCTTTTCTTGTCTCTGACCTTAGGGAGAAAGCATACGGTCTTCCATCATTATGTATGATGTAAGCTATGGATTTTTCGTAGGTGTTGTTTATTAAATCGAGGACCTCCATTTAGTTCTAGTTTGTTTCATATTTTTAGCATTAACAAATTGATTTTTTTCCCAGTTATGCACCTGTGCCTGCTATAATCCTGGTTTTTGCTCCTTAATCTATTGTGCATTATGTTCATTTTCATTATGACCATATCATCATGCTGACTTTAAAGATTGATCAAGAAACAAAAACATACATATGTGGTCATTCTTTTTTCCAACTGGACACAATTTTATTGTTTCTTTTAAGGAATCTTTGTTAATAGAATAGTGTTCTGCTCATGGCATTACCCTTATATTCAGGGTGGTAATAAGCAATATAACTTAAAAAAAAAGAAAGATTATAAAACAATATGTGAACAGGTGATTAAATACATTTTTGGCAAATCTGCAAAATATTATTGACAATAGTTAATCTGTTAAATAAACCAGGTACTGTTCTCAAAAAGATCAACACAATTCCTGAGTTAAAAATGTAAATTCAAGTTGGAGAATAAGAAGAAAAAATAATGTAAATAAAAAATATAACATAATAAAAATAATTAGATGATAAAATAAAATAATAATAAAATAATATAAATAAAATGTCAATCATATGTTAAAATAATAAATTTTACTTTAAAAATTATACCTTAAAATAAATAACTGATTTTGCTCACATGTAGCAGAGAAAAAATAGTTTAAATTCGTGTTAAGTCCTTGAGCCTAAAGAAGATGTAACTCGTCTTCAAGGACTTGATGAGTGAAATTTTTACCTCCTTCAGAACATCATGTGGTGTATGGAAAATACATACAATTTTTTTGAGTGTAGGTGCATATCTACTGTGACTTGGGAAGAATTGAAAACTTTATTCTGGCTTTTACCAGCCTTTGAATTCCTATTCATTGTTATACTGCAAATTATGACTTTCAATTTTTAGAGAACCCCTTTTGTTAGAGAATAAGAGAGGCTACTTTATTGTTGCTCTCTTTATTCTCAGCCCAAAGAAGATGAGGAAAAACCTACTCTAAGTTTGTGAAATTCATAAGTTCTTTAATGTTGAAGATGTCTATCTGGGAGTAGGGTAGAACAGATAATTATTGAGAACTGCTTTTCAGTTTATACTTCAGCCCAATTCTCCTTTCCTCAGAGTTTAGCCCAATTCTCCTTTCCTCAGAGTCTGAATCTCCCATGAATTCTTTCATGGTAATATCCAGAATATTTACTCCTTTTAATTTCCGTTGCTCATTTTGTCTTGTTAATCTTTTTAAAGCAAATATTATGCCTTTTCATTATTTTTATCTTCTTAGCACCAACTATAGCATCTTTTATATACTAGATTCCTAAGAGTTGGTTGAATGATTATATATTTAGTCTGAAAGTCTTACCACTGAGTGTTCACTTGATGGTGAATCCACTGTCATTAGGAGAGGCAGTGTTGCACAGTGGTTAAAAAATTGGAATCTGAATTAGATTGTCTAATTCATGCCATATCTAAGCCATCTTTTAGTGTAGGTCTTTAGCAAGTTTGTTAATTTCTCAATATCTAATTCTCTGCATCAGTATAATAGGGATAATAATAGAACCTGCCATGTAGATTTATTGCAAGGATTAAAGATATAAAAGTTCTTGTAACAGTGCCAATCACATAGCACTCAATAAATGTTAACTATCATCATTAATATTAATATGCAGCACTACAGCTTCCTCATTTCCAAGGAGGAGAAAATGATGCCAAACTGACTCCAGAAGTTGTCATGAAGAGATCCAGGAGATTAAATGGACAAAGACTCCTTAGAACCCAAGGCAGCCCATCTTTAATTCAATATTATAGCTAGACCATAATAGAACCAGGATATCTGGAGTCCTTAATAATTATTCCTACTATAGTACTAAAGGGGAGCTGTTCTTGAACATGATCTGATAGTGAGTGAATTTGCTCCCTGAATTTAGTCTTCTCAGTTCTGAGAGATTATCTCTCTGATGTAGAGCAGTATCTTTTTAATGTCATATATTTTTCTAAATGACTGTGCAATGTGGAGTCCTTGTATCTATAAAAAGAAAAAAATACAGCAGAAGTCTAAATCCCAACCAATCCTTCCTTAGCTAATGAAGTGTTTGTTCAACAAGGCACCAGAGCTGGTTAATGCCACAAACGTTGTGTCTGTTAACAGTTGGGTTGAAAGACTAGGGTATACCCTACTCCCTCAAGTGACAACACAACTGTCATTCAGAATCTGTGGCTTGCTTTGTTTGAAAACCCTGGAGCATATGGCATTTGTATCCCAGACCTTTGGGAAATCCTTTTTAAGCTTAGATCTACAGTCCTTTTCTCATAATAAAATGGTCTAATTCTTTTTTTTTTTCCTGTAACAGTGAAAGATATTTTATTTATTATTATTTTTAGATTGATAGACAAATTGTATGTATTTTCCATACACAGCATGATGTTTTGAAGACTATATACATTGCAGAATGACTAAATCTAGCTAATTAACATGGATTACTTCGCATAGTTATCATTTTTGTGGTGACTAACACTTCACATTCAGCATTTTTAAAGAAAACTATATGTTGTTAACTATGTTCACTATGCTCTACAGTAGATCTCTTGAACTTATTCCACCTATCCAAGAGAAATTTTCAGTCTTTGAATTAACATCTATTTCTTTTCTTTAAAAAAATACAGAGAGAAACATTGATTATATTCTTTGTGAAGCTCTAACAATTATAAACAATTCAACATAAACATAAAGGAGTTTTGGCAAGATCAGCTAGAAAACAGCTTTCATTTTGGGAAAATCACATACATACCCATGTTTCCATGTTTTTTGAGAATATTACATTCAGTTACTTGACTCTTTTTTTTTTTAATTTTCTAGGTTTATTTCTTTTATATCTTCCATGAGAAAGAGACAGAGAGAACAGGCATCCTCAACAGAGTCTCATCATATCATGATTCCCCACCAGCCTTCCAGATAAAGGCATTATTCTTCCATTGAACATTTAGAGGCTTCACTTTTTTTTGGTACGCATTATTTAGTTTTATTTAGGTTTTTTTTTTTTTTTGAGAGAGATTTTTGCTATGGAACGCATGTGCTCACCAGAAAGACAGAGAGAGAAAGCAAGAAATAACCCTCCCAGGGGGGATGGCCATGCCACAAATCTCTATAGCTCAAGCTGGTGTTCTAGCAGTGGTTATCCATATGGCTTCAGCATTATAGAGCAGTACCCTACCACTTGCACACCATGGCTGGACTAGCTCTTTTTACAACAGTTATGAAAATTATGTGACTATAATCAAGACATTGATCTCAGCTCTTTTTCTCTGGCAAAAAAGGCGCAGTTGTAGAAGTATAAAATATCAGATTTAGATTATTTGAAATTAGTGATTTTTTATTAGTGTCTATCTACTGAGTATTTACTATGTATCACATTCTATATATTAAAGGTGCTTTATGTACTTTTTTCCACTGAATTATCAAACCTGCTTTACAAGGTAAATAATGATTTCCTCATTTATAGAAGAGAAAAATGAAGCTTAGGGGGCACACCTGATTTGCTAAAGAATCCCAGTTTTTAAATCCAGGAGCTAAGATTTATATTGGCTCTACCTAAACCCTAGGCCAATTCTTTTGTAACTTTTGGATTCTGCTTAGTTTACTATTTACTATTCATTATCATTCACTTATATTTTTAAAAAATCTGAAAAGGTTCTAAAAAGTCACACATTCACGTAATTCTTGTAGTAGATTTCCAGTGAACCACATTACCTTCTCTGATTTTTACCTTAACTGACCACTTTTCATTGTCAATGAAAATAATAAAATTGTTGTTTTTCTGTAAATTTAACAATTACCTTTTACTCTGATTGCTTGATAAAGTCAATCTGTTCTTGGATTCTGACATTCCCACTTATGTTTTTTCATGACAGAAACAGAAAGACAGGTATAGACACCCATGACAGGGCCCTGCTATACCACAATTCTTCTCTCCCAGCCTCATAGCCAATCAGGATCATGCCACCATAGCTAACCTGTTCAGGTCAGTACTGGAGACCAACCAGGATCTTTCATGTTACTCCAGCATCACAGAATGGTGCCCCACTATCTGTGCCACCATGGATGTGGCCCTTAGATTTTATTTTACCCCAATGTGTACCCTATGAGTTTGTATAAAACTCCTGTTCTTATCCCTACTTTGCATTCCCTTAATTTGATCAAACCACCTGAGATAACTATCTAATGTGGAATCCCCATAATCATTACAAGTAATTTAATTATGAGTATATGTTCAGAGAAATGTGCTATTAGGTAATTTCATCATTGTATGAACATTATATATATTCACATAAACTCAGATGACATTACCTACTACATAACTAGGCTGTATGGTATAATCTTAAAGAACCACCATTTTATATGTGGTCCATTGTTGAACGAACGTTGTTATGTGACACTTGATTGTATTTCCTTTCTGATTCTTAAGTATGCATGCTTTGTTCTTGTTCTTATGACCTTGCACATACTAATCTAGCCATGTACTTGGCCTATCATACATGGGCCATTGCCTTTTAAGGGGCTTAGAGCCTAGATAGTTACTCTGCCTGCCTAGATTCTTGCCACCTTCACCCCATAGAAAATGTCACTTTCCCTAATGAGCCTTACCTGAATATTTGTTTTTTGTCCCAAATGTCTGTCATACTTTACCTATAATATTCATTTTAATACTCATATTAAATTTTAGAGATTAGAATTTTACTCTCCAAAGTAGATGCGAGATTCATCAGAGTGTTTCTAAATTATTTTTTATTTCCTTGGTGGCATATTTTCCAGTGAGAAGGAATCTCTTTTTTTGCTATATTATTTATATTATTTTTAAATTATTATATTATATTATATTATATTATATTATATTATATTATATTATATTATATTATATTATATTATATTATATTATATTATATTATATTATATTATATTATATTATATTATATTATATTATATTATATTATATTATATTATATTATATTATATTATATTATATTATATTATATTATTGTGTGTGTGTGTATATATATATATGTATTTAGAGATTTTTTGCTATAGGGTACATGTGCTTGCCAGAAAGACAGACAGAGACAGAGAGACAGAAAGCGAGAAATCACCCCCCCCTCAGGGGGGATGGCCACGCTGCAATCCCTTCTCCTCCGTTCTCCTCTTGGGATCTTGGGCACACATGCACATGCACCCAGCATGAGTTTAAGTCTCTGGGTCTGGGACTCAAACCATGGTCAACTATGTGGGAGTCCGGTGATGTAACCATTATGACTTCTGCTGGTCCCAGTATATGAAGAATCTTTAAAATGTTCGTGGAGTATAAGAAGAGGGAGGAAGGTAGGGGGAGATGAGAGGAAAAAAATGAAGGAGAAAAAATAGAGAAGCAAGAAATTTAAGTGACACAGAAACAGAGGTTTGTCTGTTGATGATGTGTATAATAATATCTTTGACTGGACTGGTTCTCAGTGTATTTATGCTGGGAAATTCATCTTACAAGTTGTTGTAATGACTGATGTACACAGTGATTGAATGTATAAAATTAAAAATTTTTAAAAAGATAAAAGACAACAAAAAAATTAGAACCACTAGGAAAATAACATAAAATAAAATGTTCATGGACTATGCATATTACTTTAAAACTATGAGTAATTTTAATTTTTAAGCATTATTTTAATTTTTGCACCAAAATAAACTTGTACTTACATTCCATTGTTCTGTAAAAATTCTGTTTTTTCTATTGTAATTAATTTTATTAATTTTATGCATGCAATCATTATATATTACAATGCATAAAATGAATTCTCCAAGCATGAATGCATTGTATATTAGTCCAGTCAAAGACATTATCATACACGTTACCATCAACAAATAATTTTCCATTTTTGTGTCCCTGTAATGTTTTGCTTCCTTCTTTTTCCCCTTCATTCCCTTCCTCTTACCCTCCCCATTTCTCACCCTCCTCCCACTGTCTCTAATATCCACAATTGTTTTCCATGTTTTTATATTTTCCAATCAATTTCTGCCATGAAGTGCAGACATTCAGTATATATCAAGTGGAGACATACAATGCTTCGCTTTCATAGTTTGGCTTGCTTCACTCAGCAGTAAATCTTCCATATTCATCCACTTTTTATCAAGTGCCAGGGTCTCATTTTTTTTTAAATGACATATGGCATAGTCTATATGTACCACACTTTCTCAAACCATTTATCTGTTGCCACCCACAGATTTCAGTTGGTTCCATGTTCTAGAAATTGTGGTGCTCTAGCAATTGTGGATAATGTCACAATAAACCTGAGTGTGCAAGCATTTTTCCAACTGAGTGTATTCCTATCTTTTGGACAGATACCCCAGAGTGGAATTACCGGACCACAGAATAGTTCTATTTGTTGATCTTTTATATACCATACTTCAAGACTCTTTTCTTTGTATGCAGTTATTGTTTATGAAGAAAATAAAAACAAGGAAAACTAAGATAATAATATAACTATTTAAATCATCTCCCCAAATTTACACATTTCATGATAATGTATTTGTTAGTAAATACACCAAAAGAACTTAGGCTTACAAATTGACTGTAATTCCCCAAAATAATTAGAATAATATATGTACAGATTTTGACTTTTGTATTATAGGTATGCAAACCAGATGAATAAAAATATGCATTATTTTCCAGGGTTGGAATTTTCTGCTTGTAGAATCAGGTCAGTGCTCCAAAAGTTTTAGATTTGGGAGCATTTCAGAATTTATATTTCCAGATTATGGATGCTCAATTTATACCAAATTTAATTTTATGATCTTTATTCTGTACTATTATTGGGTAAGATGCAAACTTTAGGGGAAGGGAAGTGGAGGATATTGGAATAATTTTTTGTATTTTTGCATTTACGTAAATTTTCAGTTGTTTAATATAATATTTACAAAATTTTTTTCTGTATTTTAATAGACATCAAGATGCTTGACTAGGAAGACCAGTTAGGTTCTCATTACCCTAAGAAAACATCAAGTAAATAACAACAAATTGACTGGAATGGTTTTATAGTAGTTCTCAAAACCAGTCCGAGAGCTCCAGCAATCAAAGAAAAAGTCACACTAAATATGCTAGGAAATGTTATGATGTTTTTAACCCATTCTTACCCCATGCCATCAGAGCACTGCATACTTGTAAGGAAGCTGCTCTATTCCCAGTTTATCTCTTGGCATAATGGGAAAAGAGTAGAACATGTTAGTAATTTTCTGACCTGTCTGGGCACTGTACAGAGATATTATTTCTGTCTTACCTGACTCAAAGCTTAGACTAGAACAGAACCATGGTTTGGATAACAGATTGGAAATCACTGAAAGTTGTGGTGAACACTGTGGTGTGATAGTTACAGGAGGATTGCAGAACCATAGGCACCTGGGAGCAAAACATTATAAGCAGAGTTCTGAAACTTTTAGATTTGGGGTCATTTCAGATTTTATATTTCTATGTAAGGATACTCAATTTATTCCAAATTTAGTTTTATGATCTTGATTCTGTACTACCACAAAAGGTCTTGAGAAGAAATGAGACCAATAAGAATATTACACATTTAAAAGCAGCTATGCATATAGGGTACTTGTGGGAAGGAAGAGTGTGATCATCCTCACAAGCCCAGACATAGGGCTTACAAAGAAAGGAATAAGTAGTTGCTTTTTAAAAATGCCCATTTTTCAGTAAAGGATCACAAGGCATGCAGAAACCAGGAAACATGACCTATTCAAAGGATCAAATATATCTCAAGAAATTCATTCTAACAAAACACAGAGGCCTAGTCAAAGTGGCACACATTGCCAAGATGCTTTGCTTCGCATGTTGGAACTACATGGAAGGTGCAAGTTCACTTCACAGTCCAGTTTAAAGGCTGTGCATGGTAGTGTATGCCTGTAACCCAAATGACTTGGGTAAAATAGGAGGATTACAAGCTTGAGGTTGGCCTGGGCAGCACAGTAAAACATTTTCTAAAAGAGTCAGATGTGGTGGTATGCAACTGTGGTCCCAGCTTTTAAAGAGATGAGGCATGAGGATTATGATACATCATGACCCCATCTTAAAAAAAAAATAATAAAAAGGAAAAGAAAGACAGGCTTTAAATTTACTGAATCAAAATTTACTGTAATAATAATAAAAAGGAAAAGAAAGATAGGCTTTAAATTTACTGAATCAAAATTTACTGGCCTGTTAACAACATTTTAATTTTAAATTGTACTAGAAAGATTCAATAGCAGACTGGAACAGAAAGAAGAAACAGCTATCATATTTGAATACAGATTATTTGAATTTTTTTTAATCTATGTAACAAAAACTAAAAAGAATGAAGTAAAGTGAATGGAACCTAAAGATCTCATGGGATAACATCAAGGAGGCCAATATATATATTACGGGATTTTCAGGAGACAATAGTGATAAATAGAAAAAAAATTTATTTGAAGTAATAATGGCTGAAAATTCAAATTTGTAAAAAGCACTTGAATATATAATAATAAGATATATAGTGGAACCAAATAGAATGAATAAAAAATACCCATACTGAGACACATTAAAATAAAACTGTTAAAAGTCAAAGACATATCTCAGATAAATAAAACCCAAAGGATTTTATTACTACTAGACCTGCCCTGCAAGATATTCTAAAGAGAGTCCTTTAAGTTGAAATAAAAGGATACTAGACTTGAAGCCACATGAAGATATAATTATTCCGTTAAGGTAAATACATGGACAAATGTTAAGTCCTGCACAATTGTTATTTATACCACAATCAAGTGGAACTTATTTCAGGTGTGCAAGACTAGTTTATCATTCAAAAATAATGTAATTCATCATGTCAACATGTTAAGAATTATATGAATTAATGCAGAAGA
>NW_006159773.1:979772-994799 GCF_000334495.1 Tupaia belangeri chinensis
AGCGGTTGACTAAATCTATCTCTTACTCTTGCTAAAATCTCTCACCAAACTAGGAATAAAATAGAACTTCCCCAACTTGTAAAAGGACATTTACAAAAAGCTTTTAACTAACTTCATATGTAATGATGAGAAACAGGATGTTTTCTATCTATTATAGTAAACAACGCAGGGATTTTTTAAAAAATTACCACTCCCATTCAACATCATATTAACTATTACAGAAAGACTAGAAAAAGAAATAAAATGTATACAGACTTGGAAAGGAAGAAATATAGCTGTCTTTATTTTACATATGTTTGATTGTCTATGGAGAGAAATCCCAAAGTCTCTTCACAATCTCAATGATGTATAGCGATTTAATGTATGAATAATAATAAAAAATTTTTTAATGTAAAATAAAAAAATCCCAAAGAACCAATAAAACATTTCCAGTACTAATAAACAAGTACATACTAAAGTCACAGGAAACAAGGCTAAATATGCAAAATTTTTAAATTGCTCTCCTATATACCAAAAATGAATATTTGGAATTTGAAATATAAAGAAACATTGTTTACAGTAGCAAGGAAAGAAAGAGGGAAGAAGGGGGAAAAAAGAAGAAATAGTTAACTATGCATCTAAGAAAACAGTACAAAACAATGATACAAGAAATCCAAGAAGGTCTAAATAGGAAAATATTTCTGTTAATGGAGTGGAAGAACTAAATATTTAAGCTCTCAGTTTTCCCCAGTTTGATCCACAGACTCAATGCAATTCTAATAAAATTTCCAGCAGGATAGTTTGTATATATCAAAAAACTTATTTAAGTTCATATGAAAAGACAAAAAAATGCTATCCTTGCCAGCAGGATATTGAAAAAGAAGATCAAAGTTGAGGACATTCATACTACCTGATTTCAAGACTTTCTATGAAGTAACACTAATGAAGACAGTGGTATTAGTAAAACAGTAGACATAAAGGTTAATGAATCAGAATAAAGAGTACAGAAATAGATCCACAAACATTGTGAATGGATATTTGACCAAAGAACAAAGCCAATTTTATGCAACAAGGGTTTTATTTTTTTTCAATAAGTGGCATAAAACAATTGAATGTCCAAATGTGGAGGGGGCTTAGACACATAACTCATATCTTTCATAAAATTAACTCAAAATATTATAGATAATAGAATCTATTAGAACAAAGAATATAATTATAAAACAGGTAGAGGAAAATGTAGGCAATAATCTACGTGATCTAGATTTTGGTGGTTAGTTTTTAGATAAAGCACAAAAAGCACAGTCCATGAAAAAAAAATTGACAAGTTGAAATTTGTTAAAATTAAAAACTTCTGAGACCAGCAGATGGCATAATGGCTTCATTGCTGGACTCCCATGTAGTTGACCACAGTTCAACCCCTGGAACTGGTGACTTAAACTCATGCCAGGAGCGTGTGTGTGCATGCCCAAGATCCCAAGAGAAGAATGAAGAAGGATTGTGGCATGGCCATCCCCCCCCCGGGGGGGGGTGATTTCTCACTTTCTGTCTCTCTGTCTCTCTCTATCTTTCTGGAGGGCGCACATGCCCTATAGCAAAAAGAAAACCTCTCAAAAAAAAAAAATTAAAAGCTTCTATACTGCGAAAGACACTTTGAAAAAAATGAAAGGACAAGTGATAGACCAGAAAAAAGTTTCCAAATAAAAAATGTAAAATGCATACCTGAAAAAGGACAGGCATCTAAAATATAGGAGGTATTTAAAACAATAAGATACCCCACAACTCAATTTTTTAAGTGTGCAAAATATCTGAATAGACACCTCACCAAAAAAGACATACAGACAATAAATAAGTGTATGAAAAGATGTTCAAACTATTTGCCACTAGGGAATTACACGTTGACATAACACCAAAATGCTACTTCTCACCTATTAGAATGGCTTAAATACAGAATATTGAAAATGCCCATTACTCTCAAGGGTAGCTAGCAAGAACTCTCATACATTGATGATAGGAATGCAAAATGATGCCAACACTTTGGAAGAGAATTTGACAGGCCTTTACAAAACTGAACATTGTCTTTCTAGGTATTAATCCAACTGATCTGAAAACATATATGTACACAAAAATCTTATTGTGTATTTTTATAGCAGCCTTATTCCTAATTTCCAAAAACAGGAAGCAACCAGACCATTCTTCAATGGGTGATTGGATAAACTGTGATATATCAATACAAAGAAATACCATTTAATGATAAGAATAAATGAACTATCAAGCTACAAAAGATATAGACACTGAATGAATTTTGCTAAATGAAAGAGGTTGTTCTGAAAAGGCTGTATACTCCATTATTTCAGTTATATAACATCTGTGGAAAGGCAAAACTATAATAAAAAGCTAAGCCACTTTTAGAAATTTAGGAGAAGATGGCAGGGTTGAATATGTGACGTGCATAGGAATTCTAGGAAAGTGAAACTATTCTGTATGATACTGTAATAGTGGACACATGATATTCTGCATTTCTCAGAACCCATAGATAAGAAACCACACAAGAGCACGTAGAGTAAATTTCCATGTATTCAAATTAAAGCTGTATAATTTTAGGAATTTGGGAGCTCCGAGGATGAATGCAGAATATGACAAAGCAATCTAAATGTATTTAAAATATGTGAGAGCCCATCTATTGTGTGGTGGTTATGGCAGCTGGATTCCCCATGACTGAACACAGAGTTCAAGTGCTAGACCCAGTGGCTTGAAAAACACACCTGCCCAGCATGTGTGTGTGCACACCCAAATTCCCAAAACGAGAGAGAATTGGAGGAAAAGAGATTGCAGTATGAGCATGCCCCATGGGGAGGGGAGTGATATCTCTCTCTCTCTCTCTCTCTCTCCCTCTGGCAAATTAAAAAAAAAAAAGAGAAAAAATATTTGAATAACCAGGCATAGTGATGCAAGCCTATAATTTCAGCTACTAGGTAGGGTAAGGCAGGTGGATCATGAGGGCAAGATCAGCATAGGGCAAAACAGTGAAACTCTGGAAGCCCAAACACCTAGACAGAATCCATCTATATCTTGAGCTGGGCCCTACCCCTTTCAGGGACTAGGGTAACCGCAGACCCCGTGCTCCAAACCTCTCCTTCCAGATCCAAACACCTGGAGAGGTAGAACAATCTGTGTTCTCTCTCTCTCTCTCTCTCTCTCCTCTCTTCTTAAATTAAAAAAAAAAATTAAGAATTGTCTCTTGCATCTAACCTCTTCTTTCTTTATCTGTCTCTGTTTCTCTTTTTTATTTTTTAATTTTAAATGCTGTCTCTTGCCTCTGACTTCTCCTTTATCTTGCTAATTTCAGAATCCATCTACATCTGATGTGGGCTTGGTCCTTTTCACATGGTGTGCAAGCGTGCTGTGCAATTTTCATTTTTAAAAAAATTGTTTCCCCTTTTGTTTGATTGTTTTCTTCTTTTCCTTTTCCCCTTTGTTTTATATATTTTTACCTTACTTTCTCACTTTGCTTCTCAGCTTCCACACACTAAGTGTCTAGACAGGTCTATGTGCACAGTAGCCAAACATCTCAATACTTTTAGGGTCATGAAAATCCTCAAACCCCACTGAAACTACTGCACAAAAGTATAAACTTCTCTTCATAAATCTAAACTCAAATCTCTTTCTGTGGATACCACATTGCAAAACACAGTAGAGAAGAGAAATTGGCACAGAAGCACCTTACAGTAAAGAGAAGCATATGATTTACAGTTGTAGAAACCTTCTCCAACAAATTAGCCAAAAGGGAATACAACACCAAATGACCAAAAATCAGAGAACAGAGACTGCAAAGTGAGCAACAGGGAGAAGTACGGAGCTGCAGAAAGAGCAAAGCTCATCTCCTCCCACACGCCTCTAAACTCTCAGTTAAAACCCCACAGCTCATCCCAGGTGTACTTGTTCTCTTTAAACAGGGAGACTTTGTAACATCCAGTTCCGATGACCAAAGTACAGGTTACTTGGTGAACATCAGGAAAATGGAACTGCAGAGAGATTTGTGGATCTTTTCCCACAAGACTCTGAAAACTCAGAATTAACTCCAAGAAAGTAATATAATCCATCAGATGACCAGAAACTACTGCAGGTACATAAGAAATATGAGAAACCAAGAAAATCTCTCTCTCCCAAGGGAAAAGAATAATCCTTCATCATCCACAGACAGTACAATGGAACTCATGGAAATGTCATATAAAGAATCCAGAATATTCATAGTGACAAAACTAATGGAAATGTAAGAGAAGAGAGACAATGAACTCCAAAAGATGCAAGAGAAAAGAGACAATGAGTTTCAGGAGATGAAGTTCTTCCATGGTTTGAAAGAATCAGAGCTGTTAGACATGAAGATTGTATTACAGGAAATCAAAAACTCCCTCAAAACTATTAAAAGCAGATTAGACCATGCAGAAGACTGAATCTTGGATGTAGAAGATGAAGCCTCTAACCTAGGAAAAAATCACCAAAAAGATTTTTAAAAAATGAGAATAATACACGAGAAATACCAATTAGCGTTCAACAACCAGATAATTGCTATCCCAGAAAGTGAAGAAATTAATAATGGCATTGATTATCTATTCCATGAAATGCTGGAAGAAAACTTTCCAAACCTAGAGAGGCATTCAAATATCCAGACCCAAGAAATACAAAGGACCCCAAAAAGAATCAATCCAAGAAGATCTCCCCAAAGCACATCATAGCCAGATTGACCAAAACCACAGGCAAAGAGAAGATACTAAAATTGGCAACAGAGAAAAGGGAAGTTACTAACAAAGGTTATCCCATCAGACTAACATCAGACCTCTCAACAGAAACAATGCAAGCAAGGAAAGAATGGGAACATATAATCAAAGTGTTAAGTGAAAAATAATTAAACCAAGAACACTATGCCCAACAAGATTAACCTTCATTTGAGATGAAAAGATAAAAACAAAACCTGAAAAAATTTACCAACACCAGACCAGCTCTCCAAGAAGTTAGGAGGGGAGTACTATAGCAGGAAAACTAAAGACAGACAGAAGGAAATAAGGAACAACAACAACAACAACAACAACAAAAAAGCAAGAAAATGGCCAACTTGTTGGTAGGGACAAGTCTCCAGAAATATCAACAATAACATTGAACGTTAATTTCTAGGATTTAAATGGAAAAGTCAGACCACAGTAACACTGCAGATTCAACAGAGGAGAGATTGATTACATGAGACTGAACTGGAGAAATAGAATGTTGTGACTTTGGACTAAAACATAACTGATTTTCTTCTATGCTTTGTCTTCCAGATTTAAGGATTTGGGGTTTTTTTGAACTGTTGATAGGTTCAGAAATTTGTTTAAAAAAATTTTTTTTAATTGAAACATAAACTTTCTCCTTTAATAACCTCTCTAGAATTGGAAAATATATAGGAGTATTCTTACCTTGTGGTGGAATGGTTATTTGCATAAATTCAATAATATCTGTTGCCTTGTATCAGAAATTGAAAATACTGGTTAGTTCCAGGGCTTTGAGTGGAATGTCATCTCTGAAGATAGGACCAAAAGGCTAAGGAACTAAGGTAGAACTCAAGAAAGCCAACAGAATTTCTTGGAAAGATTGCCTGGTACCATAAACTGTTCTGCCTGGCACATAAGAAAAGAATAGTACTTCCTGACAGGTGCAAAAATCTCTCAAGCACAGGTACTTAAAGGTACAGTCAGATGGTGAATTCCTGACTTGGCTCAGTAGCCTTTATATGAGTCAAATACAAAGTTTCTTACAAAAGGGTCCAGGAAAGCTAGCTAAATCAATGAGTATTCTTAAGGGGCTTTGTGCAATAACAGACCAAAATGAGACTAAATTTATTATTTTTTTTTCTGCAAATAAGTTAGTTTATACCTCTCTTTAATAAAAGGAGGAATGGAGAGAAAAAAATGTTTCAGAAGAAAATTACAGTGTACTTGTTACTAGAGTTTAGCTTTGTCCATATCTGTTTTTTGAGTTTTTAGTATCTACCTCCTGTTTGAACAGAAACCTAACCTTTCTCCTGGCTTTAAGTCTTAAGCAAATTTTACTTAACATTTTTGATTTTGATTTATTTAAGCTAAAACCTGCTTTTGTTGAAATTTTAAAAATACATAAAAAATCAAAATAAATAAAAAACATACCTACTTAATGACTGAAGTAAGCTATATAGCCTCAGCTAGGTGCCACTTTATATTCATTCTACTCATCTGAATTTTATGCCTAAAGTCAGACATGTGTTCATAGATATGTTTATATCAACTGTAATTACTATTGAAAGTATTTAGTTTAATTAAGATATTTTGTGAAACATAAAAATCTGAAGAAAAAATAGTGAAACTGTGTATATATGTAAGTATATTAGTTATATATGAATTAATCTCACTGAAAGGGAGTTGTGGAAAAATTTGTCCTTAGTAATTTTGAAAATAAGTCATGCCAGTAAGACTAAAGGCAAAATAAAATGTATGTAAGCATTAGAACCTAGCTGATAATATTTTTTAATGAGGAGATAGCTAGTAATTCTGAAAATGAATATGTGGAAGATATGGCATTTATTATGAAGAGTTTAAGGCTTTTGTAAATTTTTTTATTTGTTTCTATGCATTCTTCTGGATGTTACTAATCATAAAAAGTCCCAAAATTATTTTTTAAAAAATAGCAGAAATCTGTAAGTCACTGTTCTTTTTTCTGTATCGTACTGATCCAAAGAAAAGATTTCTGCTTAGAGGAAGCAGGTACAGACAGTAAAACTTGATTATTTGGGACCAGTAGATGACGGAATGGTTAAGTTACTAGACCCCATGGAGTCTACCGCAGTTTGAGTCCCAGACCTGGTGGCTTAAAACTCACTCAAGCATGGTGTGTGTGTGTGTGTGTGTGTGTGTGTGTGTGTGTGTGTGTGCATGCGGGCATGCGTGCCCAAAGTCCCAAGAAGAGAATGGAGGAGAGGGGATTGTGGTGTAACCATCCCTCCTGGGGGGGAGGGGATTTATCAATTTCTGTCTCTCTGTCAAGTGCACGTGCCCTATAGCAAAAATCTCTCTTTAAAAAATTGGAATATTGTCTATAAATAACCCGTGAATAGAAATTTTGATGTTCTGATTTAAGCTTAGAGAAGTTGAGAAAACTGCAATTTTATAGTTGATTCCCATGGGAGCTCCCAAAGTGGATCTAAAATGTAAATAAGAAATCATAAAATAAAACATGCATTGGAAAATTTAAAATTTTTAAAAAGTGAATACCAAGGAAAACAGAAACTCCAGACTAGATTAGGTCTCAGCACAGGTTCATGCTCTATACTCGCCCTCAGACAAGAATGAGAAACTTAGCTGTCAATCAAGTAAAGAGATGAACTTTAAAAAGGAAATTTTCTGAGGCAAAATATTAGAAATTCCTATGGGAAAAAATGTCAATGTCAGTGTCCTATCTAGTCATGACTATAACAACATTGGAACTACTATCAGCAGTGTAGATGGTACAACAATTCAATGATATATTTGGCAGTTTATCTCAAGATTTATCTCTGTGTGTATCCTGGATATCAACTCAATACTTTCACTTTAAGAATCTAGCTCATGAAAATTATAATAAATATGAAAAATGTAAATAACTCTATAAATATGTCCAGCATATATTTAATTTTCTAATTGCTGGACCTTGTTAGGTACAAATTTTTTAATTAAAAATTTTATCTGGGGATAATTGCACATTCACATGCAATTATAAGCAATACTGAAAAGAGATCCTGAACAGCTTTTACAGTTATCCTCAATGGTAACATTTTGTAAAGTTATGGTACAATACTGCAACCAGGATTTTGACACTGATAGTCAAGTATGGAATCACCCATCACAAGGATCCCTTATGTTGCCCTTTTATTGTCACACCCACTTCCCTCCAAATCCCACTTCCAACCCTCCTTAACTGTGGGCAACCACAAATCATTGGCCAATCACATAAATTTAGTCATAGCAAGAAGACTACATAAGTGGAATGATAGGACTGGCCCCGTGGTCCAGTGGTTAAGGGAGTCAGATGCCACATGGCCAACCTTGTCATTTGAGTCAAGCCCTGGCTATTTGAAAAGCATGATGGGTGCATGTGCATGTGTATCAAAATCCCAACAGGATGGAGAAATGGGGAAGGGATTTTGATGTGATCATGCCCTTTTGGTGGGTTCTTCCTCCCTCTCTTTCTGTCTCTCTGGCAAGTATATGTGCCCTCTGGTGAAAGTAACAAAAAGATGGAGAAAGAGAAGGGATGAAGGGGGAGGTAGTAAAATAAGGAAAGAGAAAAGAAGGAAGGAGAGGAGAAAAGAAAGGAGGAAAGAGAAAGAAGGAAAGAGGAATCACAAAATAACTGATATTGGCTCTTTTTACCCAACGTAATTATCCAAGACTAATCCAGATTGTTGTGTGCATGAAGTCCTTTATAATGCTGAGTGGCATCCCGCGGAGCAGATATACCACACTTTGATTAATGCGTACATTAAGAAACTGGGTTGGGGCCAGCAGGTAGTGTGGTGGTCAAGGCACTGGACTCCCGCATGGCTGACACAGTTCAAGTCTTAGACCTGATGACTAGATTTCTCACATTCCCTCTCTCTCTCTGGTCAAATTAAAAATAATAATAATGATGATGATGATGATGAATAAAATTAAATAAAATAATTCTTTAAAAAAATCTCAGCTGGGTTGTTTAGTTTGAGTTACTAAGAATATAGATACTCTACATATTTATGTGCAATTTGGGTATAAACCTAGTTTTCAATTTTCTTAAATAAATTGGACTCAGGAGTGCAATTGCTAGTCTGTGTAGTTAGCTGTATATTTTGTTTTTTAATGAAAGGGCTAAGCTGTCTCCCGAAATGACCGAATCATCTATACATCCATCAGCAATGTCTTAGTGATCTAGTTTCCCTCCATCTTTGCCAGCATTCGATGTTTCCACCATATTTTCTTATTTTAGCCATTCTGAATGTTCTATGAGATCTTACTGTAGTTTTAAGTTACATTTCCTAATGTCTAAGAATGATGAACAATTTTTCATGTGCTTATTTGCAATGTGTATAACCTTTTTGGTGAAATAACTCATCATATATTTTGTCTATTTCTAAGCAATTGCTTATTTTATTACTATTGAGTTTTCATTCTTCGTGTACTTTACATATTAGTTTTTTGTTGGACGAAGAGATTGCAAGTATTTTGTTTTCATTTATAGCTTATCTTAACTGGGTCTTTCACAGAAGAGAATTTTAAAATTTTAATTAAAAAAAATACCTTTTTTTAAGTGCTTTAAGTGTCAAGTCTAAGAAATCTTAATCTAACTCCAGATTACAAAGATTTTCTCCTATGTGGTTTTTAGCATACAAGTCCTGTACATGTTTAATATCTAAGTATTTCATTTTTTAGTGATTATAAATTATTTTAAATTTTATGCCCATGTATTGAATGCTAGCATATAAAGAGAACAGTCATTGATTTTGCATGTTTGTCTCAAATTACATGATCTTGCTGAACTCACTTGTTAGCTCTAGTTTTTCAGTAGATTCTCTGGATTTTCTATGTAAATAACCACGTTATCTGCAAATTTAGGTTAAGTATAATATTACCTACAGATGTTTTTATAGATGCTCTTTATTTTATTGTGCAAATTCACCTCTATTTATTTTATTTTCTGAGTTTTTCTTATGAATTGATATTAGATGTTGCCAAATGCTTTTTCTGAGTTGATTATTATGATCATATTATTTTGTTTTGTTTTTCTTTTACCTGTTAGCAAATGTGGTATATTACATTGACTTTCTGATATTGAACCAGCATTGTATCTTTGGAATAAATCTCATTTGATTATGGTATACTTTTTAAAAAATACATACTGCCAAATTCTGTTTGCTAATATTTTGTCAGGGACTTTTGCATCCATATTTACAAGTGATGCTTGTTGGTCTTTGGTTTTTATACCAGGATAATTTTAATTCATAAAATAAGTATTCCCTCTTTTTCTCCTGGAAGAGAAGAGATTTTTGGAATTGGTTTAAATTCTTCTTTAATTCGTTTAATTATAACTCCTTGGAACCGAACACAAGGAGGGGCCTCTTATTACTTTATTGTTCAGGTAGTCAGTCTACATAGTGATTTTTATTTTTCTAGACGGCACACACCAGAGACAAACACAGAGAGAGAGAGAGAGAGAGGAGAAAGAACCTTCTCCCTTGGGAAATGGTCATGCCACAATCTCTTCTTCTCCATTTCTCTCTTCTTTGGGGATTTTGGGCACACAAGCACATGTGCCCAGTTACACTGGCCCCAGAGCTTGAAGACTGCAGTAAGCCACACAGGATCTGGCTGCCTTCCCCACCAGGCCACAGAGCCTGATATAGTGATATGAATAAACATTACTGGGCCAGCCAGTAGTGTAAGTGCATAAGGTGTTAGACTCCCAGATGGTTGACCACAGTTTAAGTCCCAGTCCTGGTGGCTTGAAACTCACACCAGGCACATGTTCATGTGTGCCCAAAATCCTAAGAGGAGAATGGAAGGGAAAAGATTATGGCAAGACCATCCCCTCCAGGGTTCTTGCTTTCTGTTTCTCTCCATCAATCTAGTAAGTGCATGTGACCTACAGAAAAAAAAAAAATCTTTAAAAACTTAAAATAAACATTACTAACATACCCCAGCACCTGTACCTCTTTCTTTCTTGGCATGCAAATTTCCACATTTCCCAGCATTCTTTTAGGTAGGAGAACTCAAATAACTACTTTGGGCCAAATAAATGTGAACAGAAATTGTCTGTGATACTTTCGAACTGAACCAGTGGATAACTCTCACATATTCCTCAATTTCTTTTGCTCCCTCAGATGACAAACTGCAGAACATGTTTTGAGATGGAAGAGTCCCAAATTGAAATAAGTTGGTTCACTGAGTCATTTCATAGAAGACAGTTGGCCTATCTACAACAGACTGAGTGAGAAATAAACTTTTGCTGAGTTAAGGCACTGGTATTTAGTTGTTTGTTACTGCAGCAGATCCTATGGCATCTTGACTAAGGCAGTTGTTCAAACCATGTCTAATTCAGACAACCCTGAGTTAGAAACTGGTTTGATATTTCCCTTGTTATTTTGTTCCACTCCCCTAAGCCAATTCTATCAGCTGTTTCTCTTGCTTAAGGAAAGTGATATAACAACAAGTAGAATTAAAAGATTCTATTCGTGAGAAAGTCTGAGCAAGAGCAAGTCTGAGGTTTCAAATCATCTCGGAGGCTGGGAGGATGAAAGGGAGAATGGGGCAGCCGGTGGCATGGAGGTTGGGGAATTGGACCTTAGGGGGCCGACTGTGCATTTTGAGTCCTGGACCCAGTGATTTGAATAACATCTTGGGTTTGTGTGCGTGTTTGCCAGAATTCTAAGAGGAGAATGGAAGAGAAGGGAATGTGCATCATAGCCATTCCTCCTGGGAGTGATTTCTCTCTCTTTTTCTTCTTCTTTCTTTCTCTCTCTTTCTTCCTTCTTTTTTTCTCTTTCTCTTTCTCTCTGTGTCTAATCAGTTAGCACCAGCACCCTATAGCAAAAACAAAACAAAAACCAAAAAAAAGGAAAGGGAGAACGACAGGAGTGATAAAAAGCGGTTAGTAGTGTCTAGACTGGGGGAATAGGCTTTGTGGAGAGTGTCTACATCAATAACAACCTCTCAAGAGCGCAGTAGAACCAAAGGCAAACTCTTTCTGTAGGCCACCAGCATCTGCTAGCTGGAATAAAATTTCAATCAACAGTATCCAAATGCTGACAGTCCACAAACCAGTAAGTCTGTATGAGACCAACTACTTAACCATTCTGAGCCCCGACATTATAAGTGTCCTTCTTCATGACTGGATGACAATTTCCCCTTGATGTCAGTCAGCAAGTGTGATGCATACCCATGGCCTGATGCTTTGCTAGGTACTACTTTAGCTCCATAAATTTAGGCATATTGGGCTTTTATTATCACTTAGTTCAAAATGTTTTGTTTCTCATATGATTTTTTGAATTATTTTGATATATGGTGTTTAACTTTCAAATATTTGGAACTATTTTTGAGTATCTAACTGGAATGCTATTGATTTCTAATTTAATATTATATCAAAGACTATCACATCTATAATTTAATTATACTGAAACATATTTTATGGCCTAATACATGGTCTATTTTGTTAAATGTTACATTTAATATTGTAATTAATGTACATTGGTATTACTGGATAGAGAGAGAATATTTTATACATGCCAGTTAGTTCAAAACAACTATTAAGGTTGTTTAGGTCTTCCGTATCCTTATTTTTTGTTTTGTTTAGTTGTTCTATTAATTACTGAGAAAAGACCACTAACATCTGCAGTTAAAATTGCTGACCAATTGCTAAAGGTCACACGTGATTGACAGAAAGACTGAGAGAGAAAGATGGAGAATGGGGCATGGTTTTATGATAATCTTTTCTCCTCTGTTTCTTCAGCCTGTCAGGATTTGGGGTACATATGTAAGAATAAATTTAAACTGTGCCTTTCTGCTCAGTAAAGATAAAATTTAGCCTTTGCCTGCGCCGCCCTTGTGATAAACTGCCCCAAGTTTTGACAGACTTAATTATGCAAACCTCCAGGAACTGAACAAACGGAATGTGGACAAGGAACTAGAAAGATAGCCCATGCACCTGTGTCGCAAGAGCTGCCGCTTTTCAAATAAAGTTACCCGTTAAACTTCCGCATACCTTCCCCTGCTTATAAAAAGACCTATAACCCTAGAAACGGGGTCCTCGCTCGGGCCTGCTCAGTCAGGTGTGTGCTTGAACCCCAGCCGACTGGAAAAATAAAACCTCTTGCATTTTGCATCAAGAACCGACTCTTGTGGTTGATTGGGGGTCGCGTATCCTCTGGACAGAAAGCACGCCGAGCCAGGCAGCCAGCGGCCTTTCACATATGCACACATATCTGTCATGTTTTAACTTTTTCTTTTCTTCGGCATAGAGTATGTGCACTTCCCAGAGAGACAGAGGGAAAGTGAGAAATTACCTCCCAGGTGGATGGTCATGCTGCAGTATCTTCCATTTTCCTCTTGGGATTTTGAGCATGCACACAGACGTGCCCAGCATAATTTTCAAGCTGCCAAGTTTGGGATTGGAACTGTGGTCAGCCATGCTAGAATCTAACACCTTAACCTCTGTGCCACCTGCTGGCCACAGCCTGGCATGTTTTCAAACCACCAGGGTTGAGATTCAAAGCACAGTTAGCCATATGGGGTATGATTCTATTAACATATGGGGTCTGATTCTGTTAAGAGGACAACCCAATCTGCCCAGAATGTTAACTTTTTATTTATCCAATTACGTCTTTCCATTTTTGCTTCATATATTTTCAAGCTCTGAGGGAGTGCCATACATACTTTAGATTATTTTCTTTCTGGATAAATTATTTGCTGTTATTATTCTGACATTTTCCTCCTTTTGTTATTTTTTCCCCATTTCCAGAAGGTATATGTGCTTATCAGAGACAAACTGAGAGAAACAAAAAGAGAGATGGAGGAAAATATCCCCTTATAAGGCTCGGTCATGCTGCGATTCCTACTCTATTTTTCTATCCTGTTGGGATTTGGGGCATACATGAACAAATATGCAAAGTGTTTTTTAAGCTGTCAGGACTCAAATCATGCAGTTAACCCTATTGGATCTGGCTCCCTCAACCACCAATTTGTCAGCCATGGGGCTGACCACTCTGCCATTTATGATAGTCAATCTAGACATTATACTCTATCTTCAAATAAATATTTTTATATTTTTGTACTTAGAAATTTTATAAATGCAGAAAACAATAAAAGAATGCTATTAGTATATTTATATCTTTTAATGTAATTTTCATATACTATTCTTTTATATAATATAATGAATACATAATATGAATATATAAATATTCCATACCATTTTAATATACTTATTTCATTTATAAGTATACATTATAGAAATGTAAATGATACATATTATAGTTTATTTTTATAAGGAAAAATATATAAGTAAATAAATATCATGAGACCAAATATGTAAAAACATACTGCTTAAATGGCTAATAAGCTTTTTAAGAAGTTTGAAAATATATTTAACATAGATTGGTCCCATAGCCTAGTGGTTAAGGGAACTAGATCCCACATAGCTGATTGTGTTTTGAATTCTGGCCCCAGACCTTGAAAAACTTGTCACGTGCATTTTTGTGCATATCTCAAGTCCCAATAGAGAAATGGAGGAGAAGGGATTGCATTGTGACCACTTCCTACTGGGAAGTGCTTTCTTTCTCTCTCTCTCTGTCTCTTTTTGGTGAATGTAAAATACATGCCCGCTTGTGAAAGAGACAGAGAGAGAGGAAGGAAGGAAAGGAGAGAAGGAAGAAAGGAAGGAAGGAAGGAAGGAAGGAAGGAAGGAAGGAAGGAAGGAAGGTAGGGAGAGAGGGAGGGAGGAAGGGAGAGAGGGAGGGAGGGAGGGAGGGAGGAAGGAAGAAGGAAGGAAAGAGGGAAGGTGGGATGGTAGGGACAGAAGAAGGAAGGGAGGGAGGGAAAAAAAGAAAATATGTGTTAGAGACTCTGTATTGATATCTATCCAGCTGTTACCTTTTCTAGAGTACTTCTTTTTTTCTGTAGATCCAAGATTTCGTCTGAGAACATTTCTCTTCACTCTGAAGAACTTTTTGCATGTGTTGTAGTACAGAACTGCTGGAGTCAAATTCTGTCAGCTTTGTCTCTCTGAAACGTCCTTATTTCATCTTAATGTCCGAAGGGTATTTTCACTAGTTTTAGAGCTGTAGGCAGGCAGTTTTTGTCTTGTTTTGTTTTGTTTTCTGAAACTTTTTTAAAAAATGAATTAATTTACATTCATTCCCTAAGCATCATCACAGCATAGAAAATGTGATTTCCCATCCAGAATTGACTGTATAGTGGCTTAATCATACATTCATACATGTTATTGTCAATGATTTTCCATTTCTAGTTTCATATATATATATATATA
>NW_006159773.1:995070-1008085 GCF_000334495.1 Tupaia belangeri chinensis
TTCCGCGACCTAGCCATTTCATCAACTGCTGGTCCCTGGCCGGATAGTTTTTAAGTTTCAGCACTTTAAAGATGGCCAGCTCAATCATTTTTTCACATATTCATTGGCTTTTGTACGTCTACTTTTGAAAAATGTCTGTTTGGGTCTTTTTTTTTTTTTTTTTTTTTTTGGGGGGTTTTTTCTTAAGGGGGTGGGCCCCCGCACTTTCTCACAAGGGATGACGCTTAATGCTTAACTAACAATAGCTAACAGAGTCTTTATAGATACTGGGCTATGGAGACAGGTTAAGGAAAGACTCCACAGCCCCCTCTCATGTGACCAGCAGAGAAGATTTTTAAATTTTTTTTGGAGAGGTTTTCGCTATAGGGTGCTTGCGCTCGCCAGAAAGACAGAGAGAGACAGAGAGATAGAAAGCGAGAAATCACCCCCCAGGGGGCATGGCCACGCTGCAATCCCTCTCCTCCTTTCTCCTCTTGGGATCTTGGGCATGCATGCACATGGGCCCGGCATGAGTTTAAGTTGCTGGGTCCGGGACTTGAACCATGGTCAGCTACGTGGGAGTCCAGCGACATAGCCATTACGCTAACTGCTGGTCCCAGCGCCCGGCATGAGTTTTAAGCCACCGGGTCCGGGATACGAACCAAGGTCGATTACATGGGAGTCCAGCGACATAGCCATTACACTAACTGCTGGTCCCCCTTTGTTCATTTTTAATTGGGGCTTTCTCACTGTTGAGTTAATTTCCTTAAATGTTTTGAATAGTAACCCATTAGAGGCTTTTTGCAAATGTTTTCTCCCATGTTGTTTGTTTCTCTCCTGTGTGATTGTTCATTTACCGTGCAGAAGCACTTTAATTTGATGTAACCCATTTGTCTACTTTTGTTACTGTTATCTGTACTTTTAGGATCATATATAAAAGAATCTTAGTGAGACCATAATTAAGATTTTTCCCATTTTTTAAATAGTTTTAGAGTTTCAGGTTATATATGCAAGTCTTTAATTTTTAAAAATTTTCTATTATTTTTAATTTGCCAGATGCTGTGGGCACTTACCAGAGAGAGAGAAAGGGAAACTGAAAAAGCACCTTCCTGGGGTGCTTTCACACCTCAATCCCTTCTCTGTTTTCCTTCTTTCATAGTTATGGTTGCACATGCACACAAGCCTGGTGAATTTTTCAAGCTGCTGGGTCCGGAATTCAAACCACATAATTGGCCATGTGAGATTCAGCCATTTTAACCCTCAGGTCACAGGGTATCCCAGTCTTTAATTTATTTTGAGTAAATTTTTGTATATAATGTAATATAAGGCTCTAATTTTATTATCCTATAAGCGGTTATCTAATTTTCCTAATGCCATTTGTTGAAGACACTATCATTTATTTACCCATTGTGTATTTTGATTTATTTGTGAAAATCAGTTGACCGTAAATATATGGATGTATATGTGGGCTCTCTATTCTGTTTCATTGTTCTGTGTGTCTCTTTCTATGCTAGTACCATGCTGTTTTGATTACTCTAGCTTTATAGCATATTTTGAGATCAAATAATGTGATGCCTCCAACTTTGTTCTTTTCACTCAATATTGCATTTAATGTAGAGATCTTTCACCTCTTTCATTAAATTTATACCAAAGTATTTTATTTATAATTGTTAATACTATTGTGAAGTCATTTTCTTGATTACTCTTTAGATAGTTTGTTGTTAGCATATAAGAAAACTACCGATTTTCATATGTTAATTTTGTATTGTACATTTTTACTGAATTTGTTTATTAGTCCTAGCAGTTCTTTGTTGGTACTTTTAAGGCTTTCAATATATAAGATCATGTCACTTGGGGTCTTTTGTGGTTTTATATATTGTGTTTCAATTTTCTTACCTTTGGATATTTGATAGGGATGATTGAATATGTTGATCACTTTGGGTAGGATGAACATTTCAACAATATAAATTCTTTCAATCCATGAAAAGAGCTTATATTTCTATTTATTTGTGTGTTCTATTTCTTTTTGATTCAGTCTCAGTAAGTGATTTAGTTCTGGGAATTTGTCTGATTTTCGTTTATATTTATTGAAATGTCAGGTTGATTTGGGCAGAATTCTTCAGTCATTTTTTTGTTAGTTTTTTCACTTGTTACTGTTGCCTTCTTTTGTAATCTTTTGTAATAGATTCCTTTTAATAATTTAGGAGGTTTAAGGACATTTTAGTTCTCCAACTGGTATTCTCTTATAACCTTAAAGTTGAATTTAAGTTCAAATAATTGTAAGTGGCATTTAAAAATCAATGTTTATTGAAATAATGTGTTTCCATAAACATAAGGTTTTAAAAATTTTGCAATCAAGAAGTTTGTCCTTCTCTTTTACCAAGGATTATCTAATACTAGAGTTGAAATTTGTAGATCCAGAAAGTTTTAAATTTTGGTTATTGATTTCTAGTTTTATCCCATTGTTATTAAGAAGTGATGTCTGTGATTTTGACATTTTAATACTTAATCATTTTCTGGGATAAGGATACATGTTTTATGTGCTTTTGCAAAAAAAAAGGTACATTCTCTATTTTCTCAGTCTAAGTTGTTACATGCAACCATAATATTTGCATTGTTTCTTATATTGTTTTGTTCTCTTCTGTATCTTTCCTTTTAAAAAAATCATTTTGACCTATATCGGATGGACAGTGAGGTATTAACTTTTATAATAACTAGTAATCTCCATGTATCATCCATAACTATTGCTTTATGAAGTTATTTTATTAGATATATACTATTCATAACTGCCAATATATTATTGTGGAACTTTGCAAAGTGATATTTCTCTTATTTAATGCTCATATTTTGAGTTCCACCTTATCTGTCATCAAGATCCCAATATCTACATTCTAATATAGCCCTACATTACTTAACTGTGAGATACATTCTGAGGAATATACTGTAAGATGAGTTTTTTCATTTTGTGAATTTCATGGAGTGTACTTTAACAAACCTAGATAGTATATCCTACTACACACCTAGGTTATATGATATATCCTCCTGCTCTTAGGCCACAAACCTATGCAGCATATTACTGAACTGAATATTGCATGAAATTGTATTAGATCATCAGGAAAGTCATGCTATATTTTTATGTTTTTTAATGCAAAAATGAATTATGACTTTCCCAATGATCCAATAATACAATGGTAAGTATTTGTATATCAAAACATAGATAAGATCCAGTAGAAATATAGTATAAAAGGTAAAAAACGTTACACCTACACAAGGCATTTCCTGTGAATGAAGGTTGCAGGACTAGAAGTTGATCTGCATGTCAGTGAGTGAGTGGTGAGTGAATGTGAAGGCCTAGGTGGTTACAGTACACGACTATAGACTTTATAAACATTGTATGCTTAGACTACATTAAATTTACAAAAATTTTTCTTCTTCAATTATAAATTAACCTTAACTTACTACAACTTTTTACTTTATATATTTTAATTGTTTTCAACCTTTTGACATTTTTGGTACAATGTTCGTATAACTATATAAAACATTTTTTTCTTTATCTTTATTCTATAAGCCTTTTTATATATTTTTTAAAATAATTATTTATTTTAATTTTATTTATTCATTTATTTTAATTTGACCAGAGAGAGACACACACAGAGAGAGAGGGAATATGAGAAAGCAAGTCACCAGGTCTGGGACTCGAACCATTGTCAGCCATGTGGGAATGTCCAGCACCTTAATCAGCAAGCCACTTGCTGGCCCCGAAGGTGAAATAGTTTTTTTTATTAAAAACTAAAGTGCAAACACGTATAAATGTAGATCTACTGGGGCAGGACCATCAGTGTCACTGTCTTCCATTTCCAAATCTTATCCTATTGGAAGGGCCATAATAAACAAAACAACATGAGATTAAATCAAGCACAAGAGAAGATTATTTAATCAAGAGATGCGATAAATGTTATATTTATAAATCTGCTGCTGGCATAACACATGGTATACTGTTTTATAGTAAAACTTTTTTTATAAGCAGAAGTATCATATACTTTTATGAAAACTATAATACAACTGAGTCTATGATTAGGTAGGATTACCTAATGAGTGGCCAACTGAGTGGACTGAGTCCTAGCCCTAATGTCTTGAAAAACATATGGGCACATGTGCATGCATGCCCCAACTCCCAAAAAGA
Source organism: Tupaia belangeri chinensis (assembly GCF_000334495.1). Taxonomy (NCBI): domain Eukaryota; kingdom Metazoa; phylum Chordata; class Mammalia; order Scandentia; family Tupaiidae; genus Tupaia; species Tupaia belangeri. Next base: position 999,233 of record NW_006159773.1, read on the forward strand.
TGGAAAAATGTAGGAAAAGGGACTGTGGTGTGACGATGCCCCATTTGAGGGGTGCTTTCTCCACCCACCTCTGACAATTAAAAAGAAGTATAGTATAGCAAATACATAAACCATTGAAATAGTTTATTATTATCACCAAGTATTATGTAATGTACATAATTTTATGTACCCTACCTTTATACTACTGGTGGTACAGTGGGTTTTAAACACCAAAATCACAACACATGAGCAATATACTATGCTGTGTTATAAATAATAGTTTTAGCATCACTGGGCAATAGGAATATTTTAGGTTAGGACACCATCATTACATACACAGTTCATCGTTGGCTGAAATGTCACTGTATGGCACATGACTATTGTTTGCATTTGACTGGTTTATCTCTGCCCGTTATTTTGTTTTTAGATGTGATAAGTTATTTTTAGATGTGTCACATATATGGACTATCATTACATTTTTCTTTGAGAGCTCGTCTGAAGAGTTTTCCTTTCTTATTTTTGTAGTTAAGCACATTTACAATAACTGTATGATTTCTAAGTGTGGTCTTAACTCTCATATTATTTGATGTTACATTTACTATATTTCTTTCTCCAGGTCATTTTTGTTTTGTTTGTTTTTTTGTATTTAGAAAGCTTTATAATTTTAGTGGTTAAGTTCATACTGAAATTGTTTTATAATATTATGAGTTCTATATTTCCTCACTTTGGTTTCTACTATTTGATCTATGAGTTTTAAATATTATCATTTGACATTCACTTTTTACTGCATGATAATTAATTATTTTGTTTTACACTAAACCTTCTCATTCTTTTGCCATTAAAAATGTGATATGTGGGACCAGCAGTTAGCGTAAAGGCTATGTCGCTGAACTCCCATGTAGCTGACCACGGTCCTAGTCCCGGACCTGGTGGCTTAAACTCACGCTGGGCGCGTGTGCATGTGTGCCCAAGATCACGAGAGGAGAATGGAGGAGAAGGGATTGCAGCATGGCCATCCCCCCTCGGGGGTGGTTTCTCGCTTTCCATCTCTCTGTCTCTCTCTGTCTTTCTGGCAAGTGAACGCACCTGATAGCAAAACCTCTCAAAACAAAAAAAAAAACAAAAAAAAAAAGAAAGAAAAATGTGATATGTATGTGTATATATGTATGTATACATATTTTTAATACTGATGTATGTACATTAATACTTAAAAGATAGCTTGACTAGGTAGTACACTCCTTTCCCACCATTGCAACTAATTACATGAAAATGTTGCTCCTTTAATTTCTTGCTTTTAAGTTCCTTTTGATAATTTTATCCCCACTTGATTTTTCTTTCCTTTGTAAATATCTTTTTTCATTTTCCCTGCCAGTCTAGAGTTTTTCCGGATGTTTATCTTTAAAACTCGATAATTTTCTTACATGTCCCAGATGTATGCCTAGGATCAAAATATATAGCATATTTATTATGCCAAGGCTATTTTTTCCAGGTACATGTACTTATAACTCATGTCAATGATCACAGGCATGTGTGTAGGAGGTGTACACACGTATTTTTAACTTTTTTCACTTGTGAAAACATTTTAGAGTCTATTTTAAATATTAGCTTTATCCCATTTTATTTTCTTCTTCTTGAGAGATTATGATAGCACTTGATACATATTCTGGAATTTTATCTTTTGTTTATCTCTTTTATTTAATCACTTTAGAGTGATTTAATAAATCACTTTTTTTGGCTTATCTCTTTTATTTAATCACTTTAAAGTGATTTACTAAATCTCTTATTTTTTCATTTTCTGGGTTGTTTTCCTTTCTCGCCTCTGTGTTCTTTATTATACTTTCAGTTGGGTCCATTCTATACTGTGTTGTCTTTAATTAATTTTTATTTCTGAGAGTCTTCTGTTTTTTTCTTTTTCTGCAGTAAACTTTCATTTTACATTTTTCTCTTTTGTCTATTTTATCTAAAGTTGGAGTTTATAATTTAGGACATTCTATATCTATGATATCCTTATATAACTAAAACATTTTGTTTAAAACTTTAATTTGTTTTGAAGTGTTATGTTTTCTTCAGCTTTATGACTTATTACTGAAGAGTATTTTATAAACTTAAAAATTGATTCTCACATTCTCATTTCTTACTATAGTAGCTTTATCTGAACATTAGCTGTTATTTGCAGTTCATTTACGTTTGTTGTTTTCTTTTCATCAAAGTGAGAAGTTTGGGTAACTTACTCAGTTTCATAATTCCAGATTGTCCTTTTTTTATTGACATAGTACATAGATTACTATTTTTTTTTTTTTTGAGAGGTTTTTGCTATAGGGCACGTGTGCTCGCCAGACAGACTGAGAGAGACATAGAGACAGAAAGCGAGAAATCACCCCCCAGGGGGGATGGCCACACTGCAATCCCTTCTCCTCCATTCTCCTCTTGGGATCTTGGGCACACACGCACACACACCCAGCGTGAGTTTAAGCCACCAGATCCGCGGTCGACTACGTGAGAGTACAGCGACGTAAGCATTACGCTAACTGCTGGTCCCCATAGATTACTATTTAAGAAATAGCACATTTGGGAATTGGGTCTGTGTGTCTTTTGAGTTGTAATATTCTTTTGTTTCCATCATGTACTGAGCTTTATTTCTTTATTACCCTTTAATCCTTAAATATCAAAAAGATTCTTCTCTTTTTCAAATTGTCCTCCTTTCTTTAAATAACACAATCACTCAGGACCAGCAGTTGGCATAATGGCTATGTTGCTGGACTCCTGTGTAGTCGACCACAGTTTGAATGCTGGACCCAGTGGCTTAAACTCAAGTCAGGCGCATGTACATGCATGCCCAAGATCCCAAGAGAATGGAGGAGAAGGGATTGTGGCATGGCTATCTCCCCTGTCTCGGTCTCTCTCTGTCTTTCTGGCAAGTGCACGTGCCCTATAGCAAAATTCTCTCCAAAAAAATAAAAATAAAAAATAAAACAAAAAAGAACACAATAATTCTTTGCTTTGACAGACCTTAAAAACTTGTCTATTTAATTTCCCAGTTTTATTAGTTTCTAGGACTGCCATACCAAACACTGCAAAGTATGGCTTAAACACAAACTATCATCTTAAAGTTCTGGCAGCTAGAAATCTGAGATCCAGGTACTTACAGGACCACAGTGCTCTTAAAGTGCTAGGGCAGGATCTTTCTCAGGCCTCTCCCCTAACTTCTGATAATAGCATAACTAAGCTGCCCAAGACATCTCCATGCATGCTTGTCTTGTCCCACTTTCCTCTTTTTATAAGCATACTAGTCCTAGTGGATTAGGGCCTCTATAACAGTTTCATTTTAACTTGATCATGTACAAAGACCTTATTTTAAAATGAGGTCACATCCACAGGTACTAGGAGTCAAGATGTGGGATGGAATTCAGCCCATAACACCATTAGACAGCATGCACATACAGATTTGGGGCAGCCGCGGGGAGCTTATTTCTCCACTCATGTCAGGAGGAGACTCTTCCTGGAGATGAAGTCTAAATAACGTTGTTTGCATTACAATACTCTTTATTTATTAACTTATTATTATTTTAATTATTTTGCCATACGGTGCATATTCTCACTGGAGAGGACAGAGTCTGAGAGAGACAGAAGAGGGAAAGCGAGAAACTATTCCCTCAGAGGGGATGGCTACCCACAAACCCCTCTCCTTTATCCTCATGGGATTTGGGGCATGCTCACAGATGCACCCAGGGATTACACTAGTCTTAAGACTGCACTGAACTCTCATGTCTTTGATACAATGGTTTTTCAAGTTGGATATGCTGCTTTTTGATGTTTCACCCCATTTATATGTAGATGGCAGTTTATAGTACCCTATTTCTTGGCTATGCTATAGGAATGAGTTGCGGCTGGTTTTATTTGCTCTTTTTATTGTTTTTCAAGGTTTCTGAGGTTTGTTAGGAGCCATTCAGATTTGAGTACTACTGCCATCTTATGAGAATGAGCAATGCAGATTAAGATTCTAACAATTCTAAATTTCTTTTCAAATTTATTTCCACCAGGAAATACCAATTCATTGTAGTCTATTCAATGAACTGAGCATTTGTTTTCACTTAAAATGTAGGAACTCTGGTAAGAAATTGTAAAGCATTTGGAGGTCGGATTCTACTCAACACAGATGACTCAAGTAGCCCAAATAGACACATGTCTAACACGTCATTGCTTTCTAGCTTTTGTGATTTATTGAAAACCCACGTGTGTTACTAATTATGCATTTTCGTCATCCATTCAGATATGAGAGTGCATTCATAGATATGGGATGTGGCAGATGATTTGACAGTAACTATGAATTTAATAACATATAAGCTCGCTAAAATAGCATCACTTCTAGGTTATCCTCCTGCTTAATCTTAACTGAATATTGGACTAACTAAATTGTTGAGAGATCAGTGGAGTTAGTATCCATTTTCCTCATGGCTCTTTTTGGTGCCTGGATCAGACTTTCTCTTGGACCAACAGACTCTAACACCTCTTCTGGAATTGATTCCAACCGATGATGAGCTACATCTGGCCTGTGAAATGAAAATAGCAAAACCTTTGATTGAGTCCAAGTTAAGTGGATCTACATCATCTGCTCAGTCAACTTTTGCCAAGATGAATGGTGCTGTGTCAGTGTTCCATAATTTCAGAGGTGGATTCCCCTCTCTAAAAACAAAGTGTTTTCCTTTATATAGGCAATGAAAGAAGGAAAAAAAAAAACCTGCTGTGTGTGAAAATGCATTCTGGCTCCTCTATATATTTGGAAACAAAACCCCTAAAATAACCCTATTGGAGGCTTTTTTCTTTTTCTTGGATACCTGCCATCATAGTCCTTATCAAGTTGCACAAGGGGGCACTGTCGCTGTGAAGGTTCTAGAGAACTAAGTCATTTTCTTGCTTCTATGAAGAATCTAAACGTGAATGAGACTGTGATAAGAAAGAAGAAAATCAACAACTTTCAGAGACTATAAGTGTTTTCCAGCTGTTTTAAGATCCAACTTAGATCAGAACATATTTACTACTGAAACACACACACACAAATGGTCACAATAAGTAGGAGAACGATGAGAACCATCAAGTTCACTTTACAAATGTGTCCAGTTTCCCTCACAGAAGAGAAATAAACATAGAAAAAAAATGAACTGAAAATGTGTGTTTTGAAAACTTGGGAAATTGTAAAGCTGGGGAGCTAATGGCTATGGTGGAGATCTCAGTTCAAATCCCAAAGTCTAAGGAGTTCGCTGGGCCTATTTGATCTCCATGGGAGAGATGGAGTTGGGAATTTTTATATAAGGATTGTTGAAGCACCGCAGTAAAAGTTTGGGGGCCCAGCCACTGAGGTGCTGCAGTAGTGCAAGTGCTTGTAATGGCTGAAGATACTTTTCTCCTTATCTAAGTATGAATCTTATTAAGTAATAACAATGGAACAGTCATGAGGGTAAAAATGTCCCTTGGAACTGTTAGATAGGCTATATAAATAAGTATTTTAAATATAATTTAAAATGTAATATGAGATTGAAGAAATACTTAAAATATACAATATATGGGAGTCAGACAGGGTGCAGCAGTAACACAACCGGACTCACATGGGACTATCCTAGATTCACCTTTTCCAGTTACACTTAACCGGCCAGGTGCACGTGTGCCTGCCTATGATCCAGGCTGCCTGGAGCTAGATTGTGACATGAGGACTCTATTGGGGTCCCTCCTTTTCTCTTGCTCTTTCTCTGTCTCATTCTTAGAAAAAAAATAAAGATGAAATTCTAAAAAATATAATATATACCTTTTTTTAAAGGGGTACTTTTGATTTTAAATTTTCAGCTTATATTATAAGAACTTGGTGTGGTTAACTGAGAGGAAAGTAAAGGAATATCTCATATAACCTTAAGGAAGAAGTACTCTTTACACTGACATTTACTTATAAATATAAATATAGTTGATCTTTGAACAACACTGAAATTAGTGGCACCAACCCCCCACATAGCCAAAAAATCCACAAATAACTTTTGTCTCCTGTAGGCTTTACTACTAATAGCCTACTGTTAGGTGACCAGCACGTAGTAAAGTGGCTAAGGGGCTAGACTCCTATGCGGTCAACTGTAGTTCAAGTCCTGAACCCAGCAGCTTGAAATCACTAGGGGTGTGTGTGTGTGTGTGTGTGTGTGTGTGTGTGTGTGTGCCTGCCCTAAATCACTAAAAGAGAATAGAGGAGAAAGGATTGTGGTGTAATCATCCCTCATGGGGGGTGATTTCTCACTTTCTGTCTCTGTCTCTCCAGAAAGCACATCTACACTACACCAAAAATCTCTCAATAATAATAATAATGATGATAATAATAATAGCCTACTGTGGACCAGGAGACTTTCTGATAAAATAAACAGTTGATTAACACTTTTGTATGTTATACACATTAAATGCTGTATCATTAGAATAAAGTAACCTAAAGAAAAATGCCATAAAAGATTTTAAGAGAAAATATACTTTTATAGTGTTATTAAAACTATCGGTTTAGGGAACCAGCAGTTAGCGTAATGGCTATGTCGCTGGACTCCCATGTAGTTGACTGCGGTTCGTGTCCCAGACCCAGTGGCTTAGAACTCACGCCGGGCACCTGTGCGTGCATGCCCAAGATCCCGAGAGGAGAATGGAGGAGGAGAAGGGATTGCGGCGTGACCATCCCTCCTGGGGGGTGATTTCTCGCTTTCTGTCTCTCTGTCTCTCTCTGTCTGTCTGGCGAGCGCACATGCCCTATAGCGAAAAAAAACTCTCAAAAAAAAACTATCGGTATATAAATGGACTTGTGTAGTTCAGACCCATGTTGCTCAAGGGTCAGCTATATGTGTGTAAAATACCAATAGCAACCCTATTTAGTTTGAGACTGAACTTATTTTTTACCAATCATAAAAGAGAGCAACAAGTGACAATGAAAAGAACAAAAAAAGCATAATCAAACTAAATGAAACTGAAATGTGCAGAAAAATTGCTTAACTTAGCAAAAGATAGACTGGAGGAGAAACAAAAGGCAAGCACAAAGTAAAACCCCGAAGTCATAAAATAATATGACACAAAGAAAGTATAAGGTCCCTATTATTATCAAAATTAGAAATTAAATCTTATTTTTAAAATGAAAAGTTTATAAATTACAGTAAAAATTGTACTATTAATATTTTTAAAAAACCACAAGTTTAGACTTAATTATTTTGTGCCACAGTTTCTCATATATAAAGTGAGAATTAAGAAAAAGTTATGGGGACCAGCAGGTGACATGGTGGTTAAGGTGCTGGACATTCCCACATGGCTGACCATGGTTTGAGTCCCAGATCTGGCAGCTTGCTTTCTCAGTCTTTCTCTCTGTCTCTCTCTGGTCAAAATAAAATAATAAATGAATGAATAAATAAAATAAATAATTATTTAAAAAAAAGAAAGAAAGAAGTTAATCATAGGATTGGTTTCCAGAGCATGGCAAGTGCTTAATGAAAGTGAATTAATGTGAATTAATTTTCATTAATGATTATTACAATTATTATGTCTTTTATAATAGAATCACATAAATATGAGCTTAATTGTGAAATTGTGTGTTGTTTTATACTATAGGTTCATAAACATAAACAGCATTGGTAAAAATATGTTTATTAAAGAAGCAAAAAGGCCCTGTACAGTGGTTTTCTACTCTACTCCTTTGAGCCCTGGGGGCTTTCACAGGGCCCATTTTGAGGCAACTATGGAATGGAAAGGTGAAAAGATATGGAAAATAACAGCATAGAGATCAACATCTAGAGTATAAACAATAAATGCTCACAATAACAGACAAAAACACATCAACATAAACTCTGAACAATTGTAAAAGTTATTGACCTTTTTCAGAATCAATGTTCTCGTCTACAAAATGAAGCTAATATTGCCTAAGATTATTTTATAGATTTTTCTATTTATTGAATGCAAAATGTGTGGATCCACATTGGTGTCTATATAGCTCCTCTACATTAAGAATGAAAGACTAATTTATGACATAGTGGCCAGGCTACATGGTTTGAATCCTCCTCCTTCAGCCTGTTATTCAAGTGAATCATCCCTGTCTGCTTAAGAAATAATACATTTCATTTTTCTTAAACTAACAGAAAAATTTCTGGCAAAACTAAATCACAAAAGCATATCAGTGCCAAGCACAAATGGCTGTTAGAGCCTCCCATTTGTGAAAGTCTTCATCCTCTATTAGCACCAAGGATTGGGAATTGATTCTTTGCATATTGTTACCCAACGCATAGAAATCTTCTTTAGTTTTGAAGTGCTGTGTGACAGTAGAGTTTCTGGGTATTCTCTTTTTCAGAACACTCAAATACACTTTAAAAAAATAAACTCATTGCTGGGCTGCCCCCACAGCACACTGGGTAAGGGGGGGCAGCCCCTACATGACCAACTGCAGTTCAAATCCTGACCCTGGCGGCTTAAAAAACATGTTAGGTTCATGTGTCTGTGCCAAAAATTCTGATAGAAAGTAGGAATGGAGAATAAAATGATGGCAGTGTGATTTCACTCTGTTGGGGAGGTTTTTTCTTTCTCTCTTTTTCTACTTGAAGAGTACATGTGTCCTCTGGCAATTTAAAAAAAGCTCATTGCATCTGGCTTAAATGGTAGTAGAAAGTTCATATGCAAATGCGTATAGTAACCTTCAATATCCCTCTCTCTCTGTCTCTGTCTCTGTCTCTCTGTCTCTCTCTACACTCACACACACACACACACACAGAGTTATTAGAAAATTAATGACATATTTTTTCTGTTTTCTATGCAAAAATGCATCATGACTTTTCCGACAACCGAATATATAACACAACAGACTGAGAAATAAGAAAGACGCTC
>NW_006159773.1:1008116-1015147 GCF_000334495.1 Tupaia belangeri chinensis
CTTCTTATCGCACCCATGAGCACCCATTATTCTACACTAGATAGTCTATGTACTATGCATGTAACAGGATACAATAGAAATGATAAGAAAAGATGTGGACATAAGGGAAAGATAAAGAGGAATTTTACTATTTTCCCTAGAACTTCCCTTTATCCCAAAAAAGAAAACATCACTGGACTGGAGAAAGAGATGTCAGCCCTAATGTTCATTCATATATATATTTAGCTTAAGACATCAGGGTGGTGCTTTTGCAAATTCATTTGCATTTGTAAATACTGTCTTCTTTCCTTTGCAGTCTGTATCAGTAAACTGTAGCTTTATTTTGTTGTTTATGTTTTGCTACAAAAGAGTAATCCCAGTTTTACAGAAGTCTTTTATGTAACTATCTACATAAATTCATGATTTTTCAGTCTGGATTTGGAGTTTACTTGATTAACTGAAGTACATTAATAACACTGAATTTTTGTTTGTTTGCTGTGGGGTGCATATGTGAGAGAGAGTGAGTGAAAAATTACACGCACCCCGGGGGGATGGCCATGCTGCAGTTCCTTCCCTCCAGTCTCCTCTTGGGATTTTGGGGACGCATGCATATGCGCCTGGCATGTTTTTCAAGCAGCCAGATCTGGGGCTTGAGCCGCCGCGTCAGCCATGTGAGATCCAGCCATCTCAACCTATTGCCCTACATTGAATTTTAAATAGGAGTAAAATAAGAATATTCAGAGTATAAGAAAGATCTAGCAATGCAGAAAGAGCATAACCAAAGTCACAAATGATGCTATCAAGTGCATGCTGATGTTTTGATTGAGAAATTTCTCTATAGTATTTGTATGTGAAGCAAGGATTAAAAATCCTTCATTATTTCTTCAATAAGCTACCGCTTTACTTTTCAATTAGTGAATATGATACCCTTTAGACTGAGTATTTATCTATGTGACACCAAACATGCAGATGAACACCAAAACATCCAGTCAATCATTCAGCTATTTGTTAATATACACTTGGCATCACTTAGAAAAGGGTCATTAAAAATTGTTAACTAGACTTTTCATTTTTATTTATATATTTGGCAATATTTAGATATAGTCATCATTACAAGAATAGCTTGGCCTGATTAGTAATTGCTTTTCTTTTATTTGAAATTTTGTTATCAAAAATAACAAAAAGCTTTTTGTCCTGATGAGTTTATTTTCCCTGATTGTTAAATTACAAGCTTCATTTCCCTTTGACTGTTGAGCTCTAATCTAAATTATTTTCTATCTGTGTTATAATTTTTCTTATTTTCATTTCATTTTTCCTAGGTAGGGGACATGAATGTATTTTCTATATGTTTTATGACTTTCTCACTTATTTTATTCATTCATATATAAAATGAGTTAAAGTGATCTAAATTTCTAAAATAAATAAGAAATGAGACAGATAGACTAAAATTTTAAATTGCAATGAAGATCAAGACATTAGATCAAAGGGAGAGAAAAATAAACCAGATATCTCAGATGAATGTGTCACTATATATTTGGACACCAAATTTCCTAAGAGTAGAATATTAAAGCAAAGACTGAGTTGAAGGCTAAGAGTTGGATGAAACTATCTGAAAAAAGAAATAAATTAAAAAAAAAAAAAAAAAAAGAATCCACAAGTTCACCTAGAGCAAGAGCTCTACTTGTTTTTCTTCCCTAACACAACCAAGGGTTTTAACCCATTCTCATCAGTGACAACTTTATTACAGAAAGGTCGTTGTCCTCCAGGCCAACTCCCTGCCCACCACAAGAAAATTCCTGGTTCAGAAAAGACTTATCTGGACATTCGTTTCTTTATGGAGTTTATTACATTCCTTAGTACCATCCATTTATTTGTTTTTTGATGATTTAATTCAACACAGCGATAAATCACAGAGATGCTAATATCTGCCATGTAGCAAGATTCCAATGAGTGTAAGAAGCTTCTGGGCTTCAACTGTGGAGATTCCGATTCTTTAGTATAAGGCAGAGCCTGGACTATGCATTTCATATAGCATCTCTGTGAGGTCTGTTTTTTATTTATTAAAAAAAAATAAGAATTTATTTGGGCCAGCTGGTGGGGTGGTAGTTAAGGCAGCTGTATCTAACATGGCCTGCTCTGCAGTTTGAGTCCCAGACCCAATGGTTTGAGAAACATGCCTGGCATATGTGCCCAAAATCCCAAAAGGAGAGATGGAGAAGAGGTTGAAGCATGGCCATCCCCCATTGAGGGTGCTTTCTCACTTCCTCTTTTGCCATTTCTCTCTCTCCCTGGCAAGTGCATGTGCCCTCTGGCAAAAAAATCTTAAATTACTTTTTTATTTATTGAGAGAGACACACAAGCACCTTCAGTAACACCTCATGCTGTAAGCTCTGAGCCCTCCCAGCCAGCCAGGAGCATGGCCATTTGTAGACTTGGCATGTGCAGGTAGACAGAGAAACCAAATCCCAATCTCCTACGTGGCTTCCAGCAGAGCAAATCAGCATAATGCTGCTGCACCACTGCTGCTGGGCTTCTCTAGCGATTCTTGCAAGTAGTGGAAATAGGACCAATACTCAAGTATATTGACCCCTAGGCCCTTGCTCTTTCTCACTCTGGAAAGATGACTTTTCACTCACAGATGTCTTGGGGTCATGGGACCAGCAAATGGTGTAATGGTTACATCACTGGACTCCCATGTAGCAGCCCACGGGTCAGGTCTTGGACCCAGTGGTCTGCAATGCATGCCAGGTGCGTGTGCATGCCTGCCCAAAATCTCAAGAGGAGAATGGAGGAGAAGGGATTCGGCATGGCCAAATTCCTTGGGGGCGGGGGGGGGGGGATTTCTCTATTTCTGTCTCTCTGTCTCTCCAGGAACACATACACCCTATAGCAAAAGCTCTGTCTGGAAAAAAAAAAAAAAAAAAAAAAAAAAGGCCTGAAGTCATTTCAGTGTGTTTTCTAAAGCAGATATGAGAAGCTTCCTCATAGATATCATGCCTGTTATTGAGTTCACTGCTCTTTATAGAGCTCTCTTAAGCATAATGGCAATCTATGTGTTTCACTTCTATTATATTCTCAACCAGCCTATCATTATGCACTATTATTATCTCTACTTCTCATTAGGGAAGGGCTAGAATGTGAGAATAATTTGGCTTCAGGGACTATGCTTTAATATCGGCACATGATACTGTTCCTGGGAGTCATTTGGCTACAAAAGATGTCAGGACTTTCTGGAACTGTTAAGCTTTCTTTTTAGGTATGCCTCATATGAAGTGATGGCCACCAGAATGGGCCACTAATGTTAAAAGAAAATCTAAAACCAGTTGCATTTAACAGAGTTTAATTGAGCAAGAGTTAGGTTCTAAAACCAGCAGCATTCCTGAGGAAGCTGGTTCAGAATCCTCCCTACCACATGTGCAGTTTAGGTTTATAACCAAAGAAAGTGATAACACAAGAAAGTAAAGTGCAAAGCCAACCTGATTGGCTGCAGTTGACATTTGCCTTCGATGGGCATCATCTGATCAGTTGCCAACCTGTGACTGGCTAAAGTTCAGCTGCTGTGATAGGCTAAGGCTCAGCGGGTCGGTCACCAGGGTATACTCTTGGAATAGGTTACCGCTTGGCTTGTACTCAAACTGGTTTGCAGTTTAGTACCTATGTACCCTTCTTGGGGCCAAATTTATTACCCAAGTATAGCGACCTGCTTAGTAGTTTGGCTTACTACTAGACACTTGAACTGATGGCTGTTTAAGGCTGAATTCAAGACAAAAAGGAAATAGTTGTGTAACCTGTAGAATGTTGTGGATATTAAAATTTCTCCCTCACTTATCTGCAAATGCCTTGAGTAGTTATGGGTCCAGTACTACTTCACAGTCTTCATCATGCAGCTTGTCCTTTTTTTTTTTTTTTTTAGAGAGATTTTTGCTATAGGGCACATGGGCTCGCCAGACAGAAAGAGAGAGAGAGAGACAGAAAGTGAGAAATCACCCCCCACGTGGGATGGCCACGCCACAATCCCTTCTCCTCCATTCTCCTCTCAGGATCTTGGGCACGCATGCACACGCACCTGGCGTGAGTTTTAAGCCACCGGCTCTGGGACACGAACCGCAGTCGACTACCTGGGAGTCCAGCGACATGGCCATTATGCTCCTTTTTTTTTTTTTTTAAGAATTATTTATTTTCCATTTAAATTACTCTTGTTTAAATTACTCTTTCATTTAAAAAAAATTGACCAAAGAGACAGAGATGGAGAAAGAAAGAAGGAAGGAAGGAAGGAAGGAAGGAAGGAAGAAAGAAAGAAAGAAAGAAAGAAAGAACGAAAGAAAGAAAGAAAGAAAGAAAGACAGAAAGACAGAAAGAAAGAAAGAAAGGAAGGAAGGAAGGAAGGAAGGAAGGAAGAAAGAAAGAAAGAAAGAAAGAAAGAACGAAAGAAAGAAAGAAAGAAAGAAAGACAGAAAGACAGAAAGAAAGAAAGAAAGGAAGGAAGGAAGGAAGGAAGGAAGGAAGAAAGAAAGAAAGAAAGAAAGAAAGAACGAAAGAAAGAAAGAAAGAAAGAAAGACAGAAAGACAGAAAGAAAGAAAGAAAGGAAGGAAGGAAGGAAGGAAGGAAGGAAGAAAGAAAGAAAGAAAGAAAGGAAGGAAGGAAGGAAGGAAGGAAGGAAAAAGAAAGGAAGGAAAAGAAAGAGAAAGAGCGAGAAAGAAGAAGGAAAAGAAAGAGCAAGAAAGCAAGCCACCAGATCTGGGACTTGACCAGTGATCAGCCATGTGGGAGTGTCCAACAGCTTAGCCACCATGCCACCTGCTGGTCCCCAGATTGTCCTTTTATAGAGTGAAATCAAACATAACTTTTTATCAAGTTTTAAAAAGCCACATAGGAAAATGTCCCTTAAAGAAAATTAAAATAGTCAACTTTATTAAAGTTCATGTTTCTTTGAAACTGAGGAACCAATATGGACATTTGCCACTTGTTTTAAGGGAGGACTCGATCACCTGTTTTGGCAAGTCTGAGCATTTGACATTTGTTTAGGCAGGAGATATTTGTCCATTTGATGTACCCTTTGAAGGAGAGGAAGACAGAGATAAAGTTTAAAGGACAACAGATTGGTTTGTAACATGTTAAAAATGGGGTTCATGTTATAAGATGGATATTTATAAGTGGTTGGTATATAACACACAATTCAAAATACCTTGTTTCTGGGAATTAAGGTTTATAAGAGTTAAAACTGGTTACTATATGTAAATCTACATGCAAAGTTACAAGAAAAAATAAGGTATGTTTGTTGAGATAAAATTATAAGCTAGGTATATAATAGTATTATTTTGTCTAAATCAGAGATAGCTTAAGGTTATTGCCAAAAGTAACCTTATAAAGTTTTATTTTTTCATTTATGGTGTGACAACAAGAGTTTTCTTAAAATATTAATCTGATCTTGGTACAAAAGGAAGTAATCATACTGCAAGAAATGTGTCTTTCCCTTATGATAAGTGATGTAAAAAAAGAAGGTATATGAACTTCATGGTTGTGTGTATTGGGTTTTTTGACTACTTGGAAAAACTTTTATTTAAAAATAGGGATTTTGTTATGTGACTGCTATAAAGACTATGTGAATGTCTGTTTCTGATAGCACCTGATGTGGCGCTGTCAATCTGAATTCTGACCGTTGTCTTTAGTTGTTGTATGTAATAGAAACAGCTATATTTCTTTGTCAAGTACATCATCATCATTATAGTGAACTGGGATCAAGTTATTAATTATGGCTATGTTAAATTTTTGTTACCTACAGTTCCAAAACTGATTTCTATGGAAAAGTCTCTAACAAATACACATGAATACAGGTTTCCGACAAGAATAAAATCAATGGACTTAAGGTAAACTTGACCCAGGAACCTCTTTCTCCAAGCTTCTCTTGTTGCTCAAGAATTATTCTAGTTGTATAGCCTGCAGAATAGGTAGATATTAAAACATTTCCCTCACTTATCTGCAAATGTCTTGAGTAGTTATGGGTCCAGTACTAATTCACAGTCTTCACCATGCAGATTGTCCTTTTTTTTTTTTTCTTAAGAATTAGTTATTTTTAACTTTATTTTTAAAAGGTTTTTGGCACTGACTCCTAGTCATCAATCACTTCCTTCCAACTTGAAATGACCAGACCAACAACCAGGACAGGGCCATCCTGGCACTGAAGGACAGTTGAACCATGACCATAGATGGATTATCAATACTGCCTACACAGAGAGATCTTGATCAAGAGGGGTAGATCTGAAAGTTATCAGAATCAAAATAGAGTTATTTGTGTCAACCCTGACTAAATTAAGCTGGGGCCATGGAGGAAGTGTCTTCTCATGTTAGCATTCCTAATAACAAGAATTGTTACACAACTGTATCAGAATCACATCTTCAACTTGCCTGGCGTGAAGTGTATACAGGTTGGGTAAATTCACTGTACAATCTGTAGCGATGTATAGTGACTGAGTGTATAAAATTAAAAAAAAAAAAAGGAATCATAACATTACCCAAAACAACCAGTATAATTCTCTACATTTGGGAGTTTTCTTTTTTTAACCCATCAGAAATTTGGAAAACTTAGTGAGCACATTTAGAAATTATGCTTATCTGAACTTTACGATCTTCACCTCTGTTTTCAGAGAATTGCTAATTATTAAGAAGTTGACAATGGGGAATCATAGAGTTAACTGTATAGATGATATATAGATGATATATATAGATAGATGGAGTTTCAATACCAAATAACTAAGAGGGTAGTGCCTGTGATAGGAGTCACCAATGTACATAGCGCAGAGGCCATTCCTTCAGTTTTTGGAATGCCATTCAGGCAACATGATACTAAGATATGTTAGGTTGGTACAGAAGTAATTGCAGTTTTGCTTTGTTGAAATTTGCCCTTTGATCTTTGGACACATTCTTTCTTTCTATTTTTTTTTTTTTTTTGAGAGGTTTATTTTGCTATTTTGCTATAGGGCGTGTGTGCTCACCAGACAGACAGAGAGAGACAGAGAGACAGAAAGCGAGAAATCAGCCCCCCCCCCCCCGG
>NW_006159773.1:1015158-1016635 GCF_000334495.1 Tupaia belangeri chinensis
AATGGCCACACCACAATCTCTTCTCCTCCATTCTCCTCTCGGGATCTTGGGCACACACGCACACGCGCCCGGTGTAAGTTTAAGCCACTGGGTCCAGGACTCAAACTGCAGTCAACTACGTGGGAGTCCAGCAACATAGCCATTACACTAACTGCCAGTCCCCCAAACTTTGTCCAGGACTCGAACCACAGTCATTAGCCATGTGGGAACCCAGTGCCTTAACCTTCACGCCACCTGCAGGCGCTACACATTCTTAAATAATTATGGTTATATGCCATTTTAATGCACGTTTATTGCTTTTTTTTTTTGCTAATGACTTATTACTTACTATTTATTTTATATGTATTTTAGACTTGGGAAATGATGTTAGACAAAAACAAAATTGGAGCGATTTCCTTATTTGAGTTCAAAATGGGTCATTAAGCAGCAGAGACAACTTGCAACATCAACAACGCATTTGACCCAACAAATATATGATGCAGTGATGGTTCAAGAAGTTTTGCAAAGAAGAAAAGAGCCTTGAAAATGGGGAGCATAGTGGCTGGCCATCAGAAGTTGACATATGATGGTTAAGGCACTGGACTGCCATATGACCAACTGTGGTTCAAGCCCTGGACCTGGTGGCTTGCTTTTTCACTTTCCCTCTCTCTGTTTCCTCTCTGGTCAAATAAATAATAATAATAATAAACAAAATTAAATAAATAATTTTTAAAAAGAATATGAAACAATCAGTTGAGAGCAATCATCAAAGCTGATCCTCTTACAACCACACTAGACATTGTCAAAGAACTCAACATCGAACATTCTACTACTGTTTGGTATTTGAAGCAAAGTGGAAAGGTGAAAAAACTCAATAAGTGAGTGCTTCATGATCTGACTGAAACAAACAAACAAAAATGTCATTTTGAAGTGTCATCTTCTCTTATTCTATGCAACAACAGTGAACAATTTCTTGATGGGATTATGACATGCCTTAACCACCACACCACCTACTGGCCTGAAGCATGGATTTCTATGCTACAGGAGTAAAATAACATTTCTCATTGGCAAAAATGTGTTGATGGTTTCTATTTTAATTAATGAAGATGTATTTGAACCTAGTTATAATTTGATATTCATCGTACAAAACTGCAATTGCTCTTGTTCCAACCTGTATGCACTCAGAATGCCCAGTTCTTTCGTTGGGACCAGATTTGCTTTGTAAATTGAATGCCCATTTATGTTGCAAATGCGTAATGTCAACACCCCTTTGGTAAATGGTTCCTTTCTTTTCTCTTAGCCTGGAAATATACCTTCTTCAGTGTATGTAGAGTCCCTATGCTTATTCTGCTAATTGTTGCAGTCTTTATTATTATTGTAAATTTCATTTTTTAAAAATGTCATAAATTGTTTATTTTTAAAAAGAGGCCAAAGATAATATCTTCCATCATGTCAAGGCCTTCCATTCCAAAATGCCAATGGTTTCCCAATTCAGCAG